>NW_027664484.1:0-19140 GCF_963383645.1 Muscardinus avellanarius
GAGTCCCCCTAACAACCAATCTCCATTACCACAAAAAGAGCGCCTTTCATAGCCAGAAAACACCATCACCAGAAAAACAAAAAAACCACCAGGCTCCAGAGAGAAAGCGGATTGAGGACAGAGCTCAGGGCCACAGAGGAGACACACGCGCCCGAGGACGCGGCAGCAGCGCCATACTGCCGGCGGCAGCGGCGAACTCAGCGGACGGCTACAGCAAGCCGAGGTGAGCCGATGCGGAACAGCCAGGCGGGATCTTTCGGCGCAGACAGCATTTAAAGCTCCCAGTGGCTGAGCTCAGCACATGCTGCAGGGATTCAGAGTGGAAACCAAAACCAGAGAAGAAAAAATACGCCAGCCTCATGGCCGAGGGCGTGGCAGAGGCGCCATATTGCCACCGGCGGCGGCAGCAGCAGTGAATTCACCGAGTCCAGTACAGCTACATCTACGTACTCAAGAACAGTGAGTCAAATTGCGGGCCACAGAGGAGAAATCCCAGTATTGTGCCTCCTGGGACTTGACCCAGTGAGGGAGTGGTGGTGGCAGAGATATCACACCATAGGAGAGCGTGCAACCTGGCACCCCCCATAGTTTAAAGCAGCCTCTATCAACTCCCTGGGTCGGAGACTCTGTGATACAACCCAGTAAAGGAGTAGTAGGGTCTGAGATAATACAGACTCGAGATCCAGAGCACCTTAAGTGAAGCCATAGTGACCCAAGGGAAGAACCCAGAGAAGGCACAAACCTCCGAAATCATGGGAAAGAGGAATAACACTGAAGTAATGAATGTGCACAACCCCACAACATCAGAACCTGATAAAACAGAAAATCAGAGATTTCTAGAAGATCAAATCAGGAAAATAACTGTAGAAATAATAGAGGTGCTTCGAAAAGAACTCAGAGAGAGCCAAAAAGAGATAAAGGATGCAATTAATGAAGTAAAGGCCTCAATTCAAAGCACAAACAACCGATTAGACCACATGGAGAACAGAATCTCGCTCTTAGAAGATGAGCAATCCAAAAATGAAGGCATAGTTTCTAATCTAGAAAAAGATATCCAACAGCAGGAATCTGACATTGAAGAAATATGGGCCCATCTTAAGAGAGCTAACCTAAGAATAATTGGAATAGAGGAGGGAAAAGAAAGTGATACCAAAGGGATCAACAATCTCTTCAAGGAAGTAATAGCAGAAAATTTTCCAAATATAGAGCAAGAGGTTGATACACAGATCCAGGAAACTTACAGAACTCCCTTTAGACAGGATCCGAGAAGAGGATCCCCACGCCATATAATTGTCAAAATGACCAATGTGGAAGCCAAGCAGAGAATCTTAAAGGCAACAAAAACAAAGGGCCAAGTGACATTCAGAGGCAAACCAATTAGAATCACTCCAGACTTCCCAAACCAAGTCATGAGAGCCAGAAGGGCTTGGAGTAACATATTCCAAACTCTGAAAGAAAACAACTTCCAGCCAAAAATTTCCTATCCAGCAAAACTTTCTATCAAATTAGATGGAGAAATAAGAAGCTTCCATGACAAACAGAAACTGAAGGAATTTATGTTTTCAAAACCAGCGCTAGAGAAAATACTCAAAGAGATTAACTACAAAGAAGAAATAGGTAACACTCACCAGAACCAGAGAAACAAGAGTTTCCATCCAACAGACAACTAAGATTGGTTATCTGTGGAGATTCATTATTTATGTTAGTCTTTTACCTATCTCTAAATTGTATTGTTTGCCTTTATTGTTGTTAATTTTTAGGATTTCTAGTTGGAATATTAATATACCTTCAGATATAGCATTTGGAAATATTTTATCCAATTCTATTAGTAACTTTTAACTCTGTTTACATTGTCTTTGGATATACAATATTTTCTTTTATTTTTTAGGGAGTTTGTATACTCCTCTGTTGCCTGTGCCATTGAAATCATATCCAAGAAATCACTGCCAATTTCAATGTTGTGAGGTTTTATGACCCAGATTTTCTCCTAAAAGTTTATAGTCTTAAGATTTATATTTAGGTCTTTTATCTAGTTTGAGTTAATACTTGTATGTGGGATTAGGTAAGGGTCCAATTTTATTCTTTTCCATGTAATTATTATTTTTCAACAATACTTAGTTAAAAGATTATTATTCCCACCACCAAATGTTCGTGGAAACCTTGTCAAAAATAACTTGACAATATAGGGAAGAAGTTAGCTCTAGGCTTGTATTTAACTCCAATGGTCTATATATCTGCCTTTAGAACAGTACTACACTGTTTCAATTATTGTAGCTTTATATGGTTTGAAATCAGAAAATATACATCTTCTAGCTTTGTTTTTGCTTTGAGATTGTTTTGGGTATCTAGAGTCCATATTCCATATCAGGATAGATTTTTTTCTGAAAAATAAATATATGATAGTTTCACCTAAAAAAAAAAAATATTCTCTGGTAAGAAAGAAAGCAAAAAGAAATATTGAAATGTTATCTTTAAGTCATCAAAAGCTTGGTATCAGACAAATGAAACTGTTATGTGAGATTATCATTTTTAATTTTGGATCAATTGCTATAATACTAGATGTCAACTACTAAGCCAAGCATAGGAGTGGGGGATAGGGAGAGAACGGGGTGGGGATCGGGTGGGGGCTGACTGGGCATTGTGTGCATGTATGTCTACAAAAGTATGTATCCCACTATGATGTATGAATACAGTGCACCAATAAAAATAAATATGAAAAAAAAAATTGGTACTAGGGATTGAACCTATGGGTGACCCACCCCTACACCCCTAGCCCTTTCTATTTTTTTTTTTAAACAGGGTCTCACTAGATTGAGGAGGGACTGGCTGTGTTGCTGAGGCTGGCCTTAAACCTGCCATCCTCCTGTCTCCGCCTCTCAGACACTGGGATTGTAGGTGTGTACCACCCGGCCCAGCTGGGAGTCTGCTTTTATGACTTTCTTTGCCCATCTTGTTACCTACAGAGGAAGCAAGGAACAGCCTTCTGGAAGATGTCTGTGGGAGGGAGGGGACAGGAGCCAGAGTGGCAGCAGGAGCGAGGCAGAGTCTTAAAACCCAGCTCTCAGCTGCACACTTGTAATCCCAGTGCTTGGGAGGCTGAGACAGGAAGATCACAGGTTCGAAGCCAGCCTCAGCTACTTCGTGAGGCTCTCAGCAACTTAGTGAGACCCTGCTTCCAAATAAAGTATAAAATAGGTCTGAGAGTATGGCTCGGAGGTAGAAAAGTTCCTGGGTTCCACCACCAGTACCACCAAAAATAAATAAATAAAAAAGCCCACGCCCAGCTTGAGAGGTAGAACGCCTCTAGGCTTTTTTAAGGGTGACATCCACATCTTATCCACATCTTAGATTTTTTTTTCACCCTGGGGTTGGGGATTTAGCCCAGTGGCAGAGCACTTGCCTAGCAGGTGCAAAGCCCTGGGTTTGATCCTCGGCTCTATTTAAAAAAAAAAAATGAAAAAAGCATTAAAAAAATACAAGATCAAAGACTTCTTGGGGTTCCCATGATGCCCCATAGTCGGACTCGGCAAATGTTGCTTGTTCCCATTTTACCGATGGGGAAAGTCATCCCTGGCCGCAAAGGTCCAGGCTGGCTGATGAGGTCCTGGCGCGCACTCGGAGTCAAAGGCCGGCGGGCAACTCTGCGAGCCCTAGGGCGCCCTGACAGAAAGCCGGGCCTGGAACCCGCTGCTACTTTTTTCTGGAGCAGGGGTCCACTGAGGGGGGTCCCTTCTGTTTTGCTCTCCAGCTCCCCCTCCCCACCTCCTCACCCCTTTCCCTTGGTCCCCTGGGCTGCCCTAACAGCTCAGACAGATGGACCACCAGGAACAGCAGAGGACGGGGCTGGTGGCCTGGCAGACTGGCCTCAGGTCTGGGCGATGCCCGCCCCCGCCGCAGGCTCCCCAGCAAAGCAAAGGCTTCTCAATTTCCTTTAGTCTCCCCTTCTCTTGCCCCCTGAGGATGAGCCAGCCAGGGAGCCAGAGGTGACCTGCCGCCTGTGCAGAGCGGGCTCCCTGCAAGCAGCCTCCCCAGAGGACTTTCACGCAGGAATAATATTCACGAGGGCCTATTTCCTCATTGCTGGGCTTCCGGCTGCAGTGATGGCCTGTCTCCACTGGGCTCCGGCAGGAGGGGAGCTCAGGTCAAAGGCTTTGGATTGCGGTTCATCTAGCATTGAGCGCCTACTGTATGCGGGGCCCCTGCCAGCTTCCATCTCGCTTAACCTCCCCAATGCTCTTCAGAGTTTCAGATTCCTGTTCCCCTCTGCCAGAGAAGAAAAGAGACTTCTTCAAAAGGACCCGATGGCTGGGTGTGGTGGTGCACGCCTGCAACCCCAGTGCTGGGAGGCTGAGACAGGGGGATCAGAGGTTTGAGGCCAATCTCAGCAACTTAGTGAAGCCCTTAGTAACTGTGATTCTGTTTCAAAATAAAAAATAAAAAGGGGTATAACTTGGAGATGGAATGTCCCTGGGTTCAACTCCCAGTTCTGATAGAAAAAAAAAGAAAGATTATGAATATTTGTGTGTGTGTGTGTGTGTGTGTGTGTGTGTGTGTGCATTTTACCTCTGAGCTATACCCCTAGCCCTATTTTTTACTGTTTATATTTGAAGCTGGGTCTCACTAAGTTGCAGAGGGCCTTATTAAGTCACTGAGGCTGGCCATGAAACTTAGATTCTCTTTTGTGAGCCCCCTACTCCCGTACTGGGATTACAAGTGTGCACTGCCATGCCCAGCTAAGAGTATGAATTTGATTAATGTTATACACACACACACACACACACACACACACACACACACACACACATTTTTTTTTGCGGTACTGGGATGGAACCCAGGGGCATTCTAACTCTGAGCTATACCCCTAGCCCTATTTTTTATTCTTTATTTTGAAACGGGGTCTCATTGAGTTGCGGAGGGCCTCACTAAGTAGCTGAGGCTGTCCGCCAAGCGCGGTCCTCTGGCCTCAGCCTCCCGAAAGCTGGGATGACAAGCGTGCGCCGCTGCGCCCAGCTGGTTGGTGTTATATTATACTCCAAGCTGACGCTGGCTCACTACATGTACTTACCACACGCCAAGCAGGACTCAACAATAACACACTAACTCAATTGTGTCAGTAAGCCTGTGAAGTCGCTTCTGCTGCACCTCCATCTTGCGGATGAAGAGCCTGAGGGAGGGGAGGGGTCAAGGAGCTGTCTCAGGCGACAGGGCTGGTACGTGGTGACTCCACTCAAATCCAGGCCAGCAGATCAGGTCTAGCTCTTTGAATGCGAATCCAACTCCCGCAAACCATGGAGCTGCTCACAGCTGGGTGGCTGAGGACCGCGGAGAAAGCGGGGTTGGGTGGGGATGGTAGGCTGCATGGCCCGGTCCGTCAGGACACGGAAGGAGCAAGTCACAGAAACCTACCTGTAGTAGCTTAAGCAGAAAAGGGATTTCACTGACTCAGCTGACAGAGGATGTGGGGATCAAATACTGTCACCAGCCGGGCGTGGGGCGCACACTTGTAATCCTGCGCTTGGGAGGCTGAGACAGGGGGATCGCGCAGGTTCCAAGCCAGCCTCAGCTACCGAGTGAGGCTCTCTGCAACTTAGTGAGACCCTGTTTCCAAACAAAATATAAAATAGGTCTGGGAGTATAGCCCAGAGGTAGAAAGCCCCTGGGTTCCACCCCCAGTACCACCAAAAAATAATAATAATAATAATAATGTCACCAGGGTTCTAGCCATCTGCCTCCCCTCTAGAGGGGAGGGGAACCCGAAATAAACCCTCCAGCTTCCCTTGCTCCTAGGTGACTTAAAATCCACTAGTTTTGGAGGTCCTGAGCCGGGCAGTGCACTATTAGTCACCCACGAGCCTTGCTGTGGCTCACGCGTGTGGGTTATGATGGTAACGGTTGCCTAGGTAACGCTTCGGGGACCCGGCTGCGTTGGCTGGGCGCACAGGCTCTTCACTTGGTCCGGCAGATGTCCCATGGCCGACGGGAAGCGGATGAAGAGGTCCGGCTGGCAGCGGCCTTCGCGTGGCGTCCGTCCCCTGCGCGTGGCGACCTTCCGTCCCCTGCGCTGCCTCTGTCTTTGGGTCAAAGTCTATTCTGCTCTGCACCCTGACCCACTGATCATTTGAAAAATGTGTCTAGAACTCTAACAGGGTTAACGTGTCTCTTCCTGTCTTCCCTTCCCCCTCTCAGGGCTGAAGACATCTGCCAGTCATCACCACCAGAAAGGAGGGGAAGAAGTGATCCCTGGGTCCTGGAAGATCTCCACTTATTCCCAGAAAAGACATGAATATTCCTTCCCCTTATTAGCCTATCCCTCCCTCTCCGGCATCATCCCTACCCTGTCTCTGTAACCCCTCAAGCCCTGGAGAGAAGAGCTGATCTATGGGCAAGCTCCCTCTTCTCTGTTCTTCGGCTACTGAATAAAGCCGTTCACTCTCCCCAGCACCTGTCTTTCCAGTGTTGCTTTTTCGGTGGGATGAGTCTGGGTACCATAACACCTGGCAGCTCTGTCCTCTCTCCTGAGGGCTGGCATGAAAGGTGCGGACCCCCTGTGTTGGGCAGTTTGGACACCACTCAAAGGCCCCGGGCTGAGCCGGGTGCGGGTGGCACATTCCTGTAATCCCAGTACTTGGGAGGCAGTACCCCCACCCCTCCACACGCATGGCTGGGGGTGTAGCTCAGAGGTAGGGTGACCCTGGGTTCTAACTCCAGTACAAAAAAAAGCCCCCAGGTAAGAGGGAGAATCAGAGCTGAAATGCACCCAACACTCAGGCTGCTTGCCACGCTCTCTGACCCAGAGGGTCACTTTTCGGGATCCACCTGCAGGACACTAGTAACCCAGGCCCTGACGCCAGCCCACCCCGCACCCCATCCCCGCGCTGGACAGCTCCATCAGGCTCACCTGATAGAACAGCGCCTGGCTTACAGCTCCGCTAAAACAGAGCGCCCTGCGAAACTCCCTAAAACAGAGCGCCCTGCGAAAGTAAGCCCACCGGCTGCTTACTTTCCGTATGATTGGCTTTGCTTGGTTCACATGACTACACCTGAGCCAATCAGTGTTGCCACAGGAACGACTGCAAACTGTGATTGGCTTAGCAGGGCCAGAGGCCTACCCTCCGATTGGGAGAAGGAAATTACTGGTAGAGGGATGCTAGGAAAACCAGTGTCCTCCGGTGGCTTGGCCGATGACTTTCCCTCCGCCTCAGGAGACTTCGAGGTCTCAGAATTTTTCCAGGAGAGGAGTTGGGGTGCCCCCAAAGGTCTCGGCCATTAGTTCACCACAGGTGGAAACTCTGGTCCTGCACGAGCAGGGTCAGGGGTCAGGACCTTACCCAACATCAGTGCTGCTAGGGGGATCCATGTCAGAGCGAGGGCGAGGGTGGGGGCTCGGTGGGCCGGTGTGTGTGTGGGGTGCTTGCGGGGATGCTTAAACACTACGCAGTACTAGTAATGTGCCAGAAACGCCCCCTGCTTCTTCTCACTGAGGCCCCGCACCTGCTGGGAAGGTGTTATAATCTCTCTCTCTCTCTCTCTCTCTCTCTCTTTCTTTTTACGGTACTGGGGATGGAACCCAGGGGCATTCTACCTTCGAGATACATTCCCAGCCCTATTTTTATTCTTTATTTCGAAACAGGGTCTCACCGAGTTGCAAAGGGCCTCACTAAGTAGCTGAGGCTGTCCTCGAACCTCAGTCCTCCTGTCTCAGCCCCCCGAATGCTGGGATTACAAGCATGCGCCACCACGCCTGGCTTTTTATTCCTTATTTTGAAACCGGGTCTCACTGAGTTGCAGAGGGCCTCACTAAGTAGCTGAGGCCGTCCGCAAACTGCGATCCTCCTGTCTCAGCCTCCCGAATCCTGGGATTACAAGCGTGCGCCACCACGCCCGGCGTTATAACCCCGTTTTGATGGGGGAGAAACAGGCTCAGGGGTGAAGAGCCAGAAACGCGCCCACTCAGGTGTGCTGTTCCCAAAGCCCCCGCACCAAGCCCGCAGAGCCCCGCGCCACAGGGCACGCCCAGGCCTCCGCTCACTGCTCAGCGCGGGGACCGCTCGCCGTCTCCGGTGCTGTGTCTCCTGCGCCCATCCGCACCCGGCAGCAGCTTCCAGTTTCCCGAGCACTTCACGCCAATCCTCACGTTCACCACTCACAGGGGATGAACAAACCTCCCGAGGCCGCGGGACAATCCTTTTCAGGTCAATTCCAAAACGAGCTGCAGGGCCTCTACCGCTAGAGGGCGCTCCCAGCGCTTCTCCGGTGCCTTTCTGGGTCACCGAGGCGATGGGGCCGAAGGACCGATTGGTCCTGGGGATGCTTTGCCAAGAAGCTTTTGGAGATAGGGTTGTCCTGGCTGGTTGGCCTCGTTTGGAGACCCAGGAGGCTTGGGTCTGTGAGATCAGAAGCATCGCTAATATATATATAATATATATAATATATATATATAATATATATATAATATATATATATATTATATATATATATATAATATATATATATTATATATATAATATATCAAACCCGTGATCCTCCTGTCTCAGCTTCCCAAGTGCTGGGATTATAGGTGTGTGCCGCCTAGCCTGGCTGCAACTTCACAATGAAAACAGATGCCAGGAGAAGCAAGGAGCCTGGGCGTCCGGGGGCGCGGCCTGAGGCTCCGCCTTCCCTCCTGGGTCCAGGCCTGCATCTCAAGCCCAGCCCAAGTGGACGTCAGAAGCCCGGCTGCCTTCCCTTCCCTCGGGCACTGATCCAGCGGTTTGTGTGTGCCTCCTAGGCCCCAAACCCTGGACTAGGCCTTGGGGATAGCGTGGGAGGCCCATGGCCGCTGCCCCCTGGATCTTTCAGTCTGGAGAGGGTGCACAGAGATACATGCAGCAGTGGTAACGCCGAGAGCTAACTTCTACCAGAGGCCCGAGCCGGGCGCTGGAGAGGTGGCACCTGCCCTCTCCCCCGGGGACAGGACCTCCAGCTCAGAACAGAAGGACCTGAGGACGAGCTGGGCAAAGCAGAAAGTGTTCCAGAAAGAGCGCTCATTTTGTACAAAGGCCCGGAGGGGAGAGAACGTCCATTCGCGCCCCTCCTCTGTGCGTGGCGCTCGTCTAGATTCTGGGGTGGGCGATAGCAGGGAGCCAGGCCGACAAAGCCCCTGCCTCGCGGCGCTCAGTGCTGGTGGGCGGCCCGGGGGTCATCCAACAGGTCTGGAGGCCTGGGAAGGCGTGTGAGGGCACAGTGGCCTCTCCCCGCCCAGAGCGCACCCCGCCCTCCCTCCTCCTCCTGCAGAGCCTGGCAGGACCCCCAAGCCCCCTTGCGCCAGCCAACTGCGTGGGGGGCACCCGGGCCACGGGGGATGGCCCCGCGCCACTGGCCTGACAGCTGGGCCGAAGCCCTGCTGGGCAGCGCCGCTAATTACAGAGACGAATGGCTTTAATCTACTGGGGAGGGGTAGTGAGCACCAGTCTCTCGTCACTGCTCAGCGCAGTCGGCTCCCCACACCCGGCAGCCGCTCCAGCCGCCTCCCATCCCGGAGTCTGCGGGGCTGTCTGCTGCCCCCTGGTGGTGAAGGGAGCAAATCTCACATCTGCCCCACGCCGGAGAGCTGGGGCCACGTTGATCAGGGAGGCAGATCTCCTCCTCCTCCTCCTCCTCCTTCTCCTCCTCCTCCTCCTCCTCCTCCTCCTCCTCCTCCTCCTCCTCCTCCTCCTCCTCCTTTTTTTTTGTGGTACTGGGGATGGAACCCAGGGGCATTCTACCTCCAAGCTCTACCCCCAGCCCTATTTTTGTTCTTTATTTTGAAACAGGGTCTCACTAAGTTTCAAAGGGCCTCACTAAGTAGCTGAGGCTGTCCTCTACCTGAGATCCTCCTGTCTCAGCCTCCCAAATGCTGATTCCAAGCGTGCGCCACCACGCGGCTAGGAAGGCAGACCCTTGTACCTGTGAGTTCTCTTTGCACGGGGCACAGGGAACCCTAAGCTGTCGTTTCCTAACACGGAGACTCTTCTAGCCAAAGTCATGTTATGTGGTTGTCTGATTTGTGGCCACCTTCTGGCTCTGGAGAGGCCAGGGACCTTCCCAGGGCTGTTTGTTGAATGAATGAATGAATGAGGAGAAGCCTGACCTCACACGCTGCCTCAGTCCCTGCACAGGATGACAGGGAGTCTTGTGTCTTCTCAGCCGCGCCCAGGTGATGTCTAGCTAGTGACCCAACTGGAGAAATGCAGGATCGCCAGCACAGGGCTGCGCAGCCGTCGGCCTGGGCATCTGAATCCTCCGTGGTAGCAGCTGGGGCAGCGATGTCAACACCAGAGTGCGCTGCCCCGGCGGCCACGGAAGCCCGAGTCTTGGGTCGGGTGTGGAGCCACGCACCTGTCATCCCAGGACTTGGGAGGCTGAGGCAGGAGGACCATGGGTTCGAGGTCAACCTCAGCAATGTAATGAGACAGTCAGCAACTTAGCAAGGCCCTGTTTCAAAATTTAAAAAAAAAATTAAAAAAGGGCTGGGGGTATAGCTTGGAGGTAGAGTGCCCTGGGTTCCATCCCCAGCCCTGACCCCCGATACGGAACCAAAAGAGGCCGGAGTCTTGCCTTCAAGGGCTGGTGTCCAGCCCCACCTTGAGCTTCCTTTGACAGCTCTTGGTTGGGGAAGGGGGTTGCGTCTCCTGGGACTCTCAGAGACTTTGTCCCACCCACCAGGCCCAGCCTGCGACTGCCTCCAGGGTCCCGGCGGGTTTCCTTTCCTGGTGCTGGGGCCACCCTGCCACCCGTGCCCCTTGCTGGCCTGGGGGAGGGGTGGCGCTGACTTGTGTGTTCACGTCCCCGCTGCTGGAGCGGAGCGGGCAGCAGCTGGCAGGGTGTCCTCCAGAGCTCTTCCGCGACCTAGCCGAGCGTGACCGGTGCGGGGACAGGCTGTGTTTGTACATGTTCTCCTGCGGGGATAAAAGATCCACCTGTCAATCCTTCAGGCCAGGCAGGACAGGACAAAGACACACAACGCAGTGGGAGATGCTGCAGCCGGGCAAAGGGAAGAAGACGTCTTGAGAACCGGGATGTCCCTCTGGGAGAGGTGGCCCCAGCTTTGCCACTGGCTGTTGAGGGCTGAGGCAGGTCACATCTCATGTGGTTTTAATCCCTCTGTTTATAACGTAGCAGGAGAAAGACTGGCTGGACCCGGTGGCCCATGTTCTTGGGAGATTGACTCAGGAGGATTGCAGGCTCGAGGCCGGCCTCAGCAATTTGGCTAGACCCTGCTTCAAAATGATAAAATAAAAAGGGCTGGAGGTGTATCTTGGAGGTAAACTGTGCCTGGGTTTAATCCCCCAGTACCAAAAAAGGAAGCAGACCAGAAAAGATGAAAACGGGGCTCTGCCGCTTCTGAACCTCAACACCCATAAATCCTACCCCAAGCCACAGGGCGGGCCGTGACTCCTCGTGCTCCAGGCTGCGCTGGTCTGAAGCGTGGACCTGGACTCGGATCCTGAGGACCAGCTCCCCCGGGAGGGAGGGCCCTGGAAACTGCTGGGTCTCAGTAGGCAGGAGTTTGGTAATTGACCTGATTGGTAATTGACTCCCGCGGTGGGGAGCCGGCCGGCCTCATCGGTATGCAGGGCCGGTGCAGAGTGCTTAAGAAAAACGTATTAATTTCCCCTCCACAAAGACTGAGAGTTCAACAGTAATCACAGTATCAAGTCGTAGTAATAATAATAATAATAATAGTAAAATCCCTCTGTTGGACATCGCGGTTGGGACCCCGGAGAGTTCAATGGGGAAAGATTGTATTAAGATAAAGCAGATTATAACAGAACGGACATTAGGGGCCGTCATTGTCTGCTAAACCTTATCAGGGAGGCCCAGGCCGGAGGAATCCCAGCAGGGGAAGACCCCGCGCTGACCTGCAACCCGCCCACCGCTGTGGACTCCGCCTCCCTCCTGGTGTCCTCGGTGGGCAAACAGGTGGTTCTGTGAACTCAGGAAGCAGAGCCCCTGCCTCCGGAACCGGCTGAGGTCCCTCATTAGGGCCGGGGCGGGGGGCGGTGTAGAGATTCCAGAGCCTGGAGACCTCTACTATTAGCTAGATTTATTTATTTTTTCCCTTTTGTACTGGGGATCGAAGCCAGGGCATTCTACCTCTGAGCTGTGGCACCCCTAGGGTCTTTTTTTGTGTGTGGGGGTCTGGGGATGAAACCCAGGAGCATTTGACCTCTGAGCTACACCCCCTGCCCTATTTTTGGGGTGTGCGGTTTAGGGATGGAGCCCAGGGGCATTCGACCTCCAAGCTACACCCCCTGTCCTACTTTTTATCCTTTATTTTGAAACAGGGTCTCATGGAGTTGCGGGGGGCCTCGCTAAGTAGCTGAGGCGGGCCGCGAACCTCGATCCTCCGATCTCAGCTTCCTGAATGCTGGGATTTCAAGCGTGCCCACCACCCTCGGCACCTAGGGTCTTCTTGCTAAGTCACCGTGCGCCGGGCTTGAGCTGGCGATCCTCCTGTCTCAGCCTCCTGAGTACTGGGATTACAGGCATGCACCCCCGTGCCTGGTTTAATATTGGGCAGATTCTCCCAGTGCAGCCCGAGAGCGGGTCTTCGTGGCCAGCAGCAGAGGGCCCGGGGAAGGGTGGCGTTTCTGAGTTCCCTGTGCTGTCGGGGCACAGGCCTGAGGCCCCAGGACGGGACGGTGCCCCGACCTCCTACCAGACCCAGGCTCATTCAGAACGGGGAGTCCTGAGCCCAAAGGAGTCTGGGAGGTAGTTTCAAGAAGAGGCTGCCATGGGGCCCCTGGGGCCCGCTGGCTGGTGGGCTGCAGAGCGGAGCTGGGGTGGAGTCCCTCTCTCTGACATCTTTGCTTGAAAAGTGGTCTTGGCTCCAAAGATGTGGCTGGATCTGAAAGTCGCACTGGATTCAGGACCAGAGGTACAGGCCATTAGCGTCTGGGGGCCCACTCCAGGTTAGTAGCGGAGTGAGCAATGGCTTTCTGGTCATTCTCGAAGGGCGATGTAGCTCGGGGTCAAGAACTAGGTCGCTGGCTCTGCTGGGCGTCCTCGGTCAAGTCGCTTCACCTCTCCGTGCACCAACTCTCCTACCTACAGATAATGATACTAGTATTTAGCTCATAGCCTTGCGTGAGGGTTAAACGGACCATTATACAGGAAGAGCTACAAATAAAGATCCATTCTTTTCTTTTTCTTTCTTTTTCTGGGGGATTATTGGGGATGGGACCCCGGAACTTTCTATCTCTAAGCCACATCTCCAGCCTTATTTTATTTTTTATTTGGAAACAGAGTCCAGCTAAGTTGCCGAGGCTAGCCCCGGACCTGCGATCCTCCGGTCTCAGCCTCCCGAGTACTAGGATTACAGGCGTGTACCACTGTGCCTGGCTAAAGGCCCACTCTTTACTCCTATATGCCCTTGTCTGGGGTCACACAGCGGGTGGCCAAGGCCTGGTGACCACTGCCCGCCCACCCCCTGGGGAGAGCCAAGCAGTGGCCGAGGAACGCCTGGGCTTGGAGTTCCGGCTTCAGTTTTGTTGCGGAGCCATATCTCACACTCTCGGCTGCGAAGCTGTTGGTACCAAGAGTGACTCAGGAAAGGGGCGGCGGGGGTCATGCCCAGGGACGGCCTCCCCTCCACCCCCAGGGGGTGGTGCCCGCTCTTGTGCAACCGCCGCCGTCAGGGGCCCCAGGGATCGTCCTGGAGTCGCCCTGAGTTGAGGAGGCTGAGCGGGGAGGACCTGCAGAGCGTAATAGGGTTGTCTGATATTAATGTGAGCCCGGGCGCACCGGGGAAGGCCGGGCATTTTGCCGGTTAATACACACATTTAAGGAGCGATTTGAGAGTGTGGAAACATCTAAAAGGAATGCTAATTTCAGCCTGAGAGATAAATTCTGGCAAGGCTGGAGAGCTAGCAAAGGGCAGAGCTGGGTGGGGCCGGGATGGAGGGGCCCTGCTCAGAATCCAGCTCCCCCTGGGGACCTCTCTGTGCCCACCTGACTCCGGGGTCACAGGCCTATGGGAAGACCCCAAGCAGACACTGGTAGAGCCGGGCGCGGTGGTACGTGTCTGTAATCCCAGCACTTGAGAGGCTGAGGCAGGAGGATCGCAGGTTCGAGGACAGCTTCAGCAAGTAGTGAGACTCTCATCAACCTAGTGAAACCTTGTTTCAAAACAAAATAATGACAAGGGGCTGGTGTGTGTGTGTGGGGGGGCATAACTCCAGGTAGAATGCTTCTGGGTTCAATATCCAGTACTATCAAAAGAAAAAAGAAAAGGCAAGAAAGGAAACTGTTGGTGTAGGGGACCTGGATTCCAACCCAAGCTGGGTTGGCATCTTCTGGAAGTAGGGTCCTTGTGTGCATTATCTAGAGTATGGAGAGGAATGGGGCGTGCCTCAGAGGGCCGTCTCTTGAACTGGGTCTTGAATGATGGAGGAGAGGAGGGGATGGGGCTCCAGGAAGAAAGATGCCTGTTGCCCAACCAGAGGAGCCGTGGGTGGGCTGGGGACCTGCATGAGAGGTGAGGCCCAGGCTGCTTCCAGCTGGTGTCCTGACTCCACTAGGATCCGAAGAGCAAGAGGGAGGCGGGGGCGGCAGCCTCTTCTTCCTCTAGGGACCCTCTGCTTGGGAAGGGTAGCGGCTCTCTCCCACCTACTGTGAAGAGGCCCGCACCCTCCGCCCGGGGAGGCTGGGATGCTGGTGCCCTCTCGGCTCCCTTCCCAGAGCCCCATCTCCCAGCACCGGGAGGTGCACCCCCAGGACCTGCAGTGGCCCCTGAGCCTCGACCCCGCCCTCCCACCCTTCTCCTGCCGATGCTGGGGTGCCCGGGTCCCCGCTGCCTGTTCCTTCATCTTTTCCGGAAGCCGAGAGCTGGGGAGCCGGCCCCCGCACAGCGGCTTCGCGAGTGCCCGGTGTGGTTATTAATAACGTCTCTGGCTCCCGGTGCCTCTTTAATTCCTCTGCTTAAACCACTGTGGAATCCATAACACTTGCCCCTTAGCCTGTGCTTATCCGGCTCCCTTAATGGCCTTTTATGGAGGGACCTTATTGAAAGCTTTTCCCCAGCCTGAGTAAATCATGTCCTCTGGGTCATCCTTGCCTGCAATTTTATTAACTTCTTACAAGGAGCTGCAGGGACCCCAGGGAGGCCAGCATTTCCCTGTGTCGGTCCTGCCCTGTCCTAGCCCTGTCTCTTACCTGGCTGGGGTCTCAGAAGTGGCCGGGGACCCTGTGGATCACGGACAGTCGGGCTGTCCCAACCAAAGGCGCTTGTCACGCACCCTCATCCACAGATCCCTCTGGGTGGGGAGGTGCTGGGAGCCCCGGTATTGTGAGGTGGACACAGGGAAGCAGGGGTCAGAGCCAGGAGGAAAAGCACACGTATCAGTTACCAAGTGCCATCACTTACCCGGCGCAGAGTTAACCGATGTGTAGGTGGTCTGGTGGATAGGGGCTCTGGTGCAGAGGTTGACTGGTACATGGGTATTTGTGCAGAGGTTTCCTGGTGTGTTGGTTTCCTGGTGCAGAGGTCACCTGGTGCATAGGTTTCCTGGTGCAGAGGTCGCCTGGTGCGGAGGTCACCTGGTGCAGAGGTTGCCTGGTGCGGAGGTCGCCTGGTGCGGAGGTCACCTGGTGCAGAGGTTGCCTGGTGCGGAGGTCGCCTGGTGCGGAGGTCGCCTGGTGCACTGGTATCTGTGCCTAGGTTGTCTGTGCGTTGGTAACCTGCTGCAGAGGCTGCCTGTGCGTTGGTCGCAGGATGCACTAGTTGGCTTCCTGGTACACCGGGTGAGGTGGTGAGCGCCAAGATTTGGCAGTGGGGGCCAGGGGGGCAGAACCAGAACAAGACACTGGTGTCTGAAACTGGGACCTGGGAGAGGAAAGGGGAAAATTGTAACTGTGTGCAATTTCTCTGTAAACTTGCGGTGGCTTTAATAGAAAAGTTTTTCATTTTACTAAAAATAAAACGGGTTAATTTAAAAAAAGGCAGAGGAGACCCTAGGACCTGGCGGTGCAAAGAAACCAACGCGTCCCCCCCAACCCCCCCGGCATCGGACAAAGCCAGAGCGGCCAACTTGGGGTGGCTTCAGGGGCCAGCACCCCTCCTGGCCCCGGGCAGAGGGGAGGACAGCGTGGGCTGGAGGGGAGGACAGTGTGGGTGGGCTGGCCGGGGACCAGGGAGGAGGCTCCTGAAGGGAGCTGGGCCCCGCTCTGCAGTCTGCCCCTAGGCTGCAGGCCGGGCCTTCCACAGAGACTGTATGAGACCAAATACTCACTTTTTTTTTTCTTTTGGTACTGGGGATGGAATCCAGGGGTATTCTACTACTGAGCTACATCCCCAGCCCCCCTTTTTTATTCTTTATTTAGAAACAGGGTCTCACTGAGTTGCAAAGAACCTCACTAAGTAGCTGAGGCTGGCCACGAACCCAGATCCTCCTGTCTCAGCCTCCCAAGTCCTGGGATGACAAGCGTGTGCCACCACGCCCCGCCCAATTAACCCCCTTTGCCTTGACTCTGAACCCCTGAAAGGCACAGGATCCTCTCTTCTGGCCCAAGAGGGGGCGGCTCTCCTTCCTCTGGTACCACCCCACCGCCCCAAGCCCCCGGTGCTGCCTGCAGGCCCTTGCCCTTCTGTCTGCCTGGCGGGCACACTTCTCACGCAGCGCGGGTCAGGTCTCAGCACGAATGTCACCTTTCAGAGGGCCCTCTCCTGACCCGCCCTCCCATTTTATGGCTGTGTCGTATTTAACACCAGTAGTTTAAATAAAACCCAAGTCGAGTCCATTTCATGTTGGTCTCCTGGACTAGAATGTCGGCCTGGGTCCCAGAACAGTGTTCATGTTATGAATGAATGAATGAGTGAATGAATGAATGGAACTTCCGGCTGCCTGGTGCACTGTCCCCTTTGGGCAGCTCAGACTCCTCCGGCCAGAAAGCCTCGCTCTCTAGTACCGGAGGGATGGGGAGCGGGGGCTCCAGCTGGGGCTGCAGGGATGGAGGGACAGAGAGCCCTGGGGGTGGGGGTGATGGGCGCTCCAGCGAGATGGATGCACCTGCGCTGAGCGGCTGCCCCGGCCAGCAGCTTGCTATTAATAACAGCAGTAGCACCTGCCAAGGGGTGCGTGGGAGGCCGGGGCCAGGGGGACCGGGGATGCTCCTTCGGCACCAAGGTGGTGTAGATGTATGGGGTCAAGGGCACCTGATTTTCCAGAAGGCGGGAAGGCCGCTTGTTATTAAGCCGGCTTGCGAGTGAGTCTGTGGCCAGCCAGGGAGGGGCAGGAGGTGCCCCTTACCGCCTCTGGCCGCGGCTGCCTGGGCCCCGAAGAGGCCACAGCTCAGAGCAGCAGAGTCTGGGCCCTAGTACTGGGCAGGGGCCCTTTGTCCAGACTTTTGCTTTTGCCTCTCAGGTGGCTATTGGGGGGTAAGAATGGGAAGGGGGGCAGAGGAAGAAGAGGGAGGAGCAGGAGGTGATGGGAAGGCAATTTGGATCCCGTCTGACTCTCCTGGACGGAGGGTTTGCAGGAACCAGCAGGGCCACTGGCAGAAGCAGACTTGAAACCAAGGGTGTTGGCACACGCCTGTAACACTTGAGAGGCTGGGACAGGAGGATCGCAGTTCCAAGGCCAGCCTCAGAAACTTAACGAGACCCTGTTTCAAAATAAAACAAACAAAAAAGAGGCCTGGAGGGGTGTAGCTCTGAGGTAGAATGCCCCGAGCTTGGTTCAATTCCCGGTACTAAGGGGTCCAGGTAGCATGGGGGCGCACACCGGTAATTCCAGTATGTGGGAGGTCGAGACGGGAGGAACATAAGTTCCAGGCCACCTCCAGTAACTTGGAAAGACCCTGTTTCAAAATAAAAATAAATAAGTAAGTAAGTAAATAAATAAATAGGACTGGGGATATAGCTTGGAGGTAGAATGCCCCTGAGTTCAATCCCAAGTAAAAAAAAAAAAAAAAGAAGGCCATGTTGAGCTGTTCTCTCACTCACCAGGAAAAGAACCACTGTCACTGTTATTTTTAGAGGAAACACAGCACCCTGTCACCTCCCGGGACACCTTCTGTTCCCAGCAGACAGTAGCTCCAGGAGCTGCCAAGTGAGGACGCCGTGGACAGCCCTGGCCACCGGCCCGGATGGACGCCCCGGCGGGGGCCCCTCCCACAGCCCGCGGGGAGCCCCAGCCCCAGCCCCTGCCAGCCCGGCCTCTTTTCACCCAGACCCAGGCTCCCTGGCCCTGGCCCTTCTCTGAGCCCTCAGCCCTGTCCTGAGTCCTCTGGCCCTGGACACATCTGCTCATCTGTGACCTAGGGTGACTGAGGGGCTTCGAGAACTCCCAGGGGGCCGGGCGTGGTGGCGCACGCTTGTAATCCTAGTACTTGGGAGGCTGAGACAGGAGGATCGCAGGTTCAAAGCCAGCCTGGCAACTTGGCGAGGCTCTCAGCAACCTAGGGTGACCCTGTTTCCAAATAAGAAATACAAAAGGGTGGGGGGTATAGCTCCGAGGTAGAATGAACACCCCTGGGTCTAATCTCCAGAACAAACAGAAAACCCAAGGGGGACTCTTTCTCTCCCTTATTTCTATGTACTCAATATTGGACCCAGGGACATGCTACTTCTGACCTATACCCCCAGTCCCATTATTATTACTGTTATTAGTAGTACTATTAGTAGCAGTAAAACAGGGTCTCAATGATTTGTTGAGGCTGGCCTTGAACCTGTGATCCTTGTGTCTCAGCCTCCCAAGTACTGAGATTACAAGCACCATACCAGCTTCCCCCCAGGCATTATCCAGAAACCCAGACCTCCCTGCTCCACAAGCCACCTCCAGAAATACAGTCTGACGTCCCGCTCCAGTCCAGCCCCATCCCTGAAGTCCAGATGGCCCCTGTATCCCTGACCCTGCACTCCCAGGTGCAGCCCCAGGGCTCCGGGTGGAGGCTGGCGTGGGCCTGGAGGCTTAGAGACGCTCCCTCAGGCCCAGCTGAGGAGGATGTCGTTAGCAAGTTCCTAACTGGGCCACACCTCCCCGCTGTCAGGACAGCTCGCACAGTGTCCCGGAAGCATCACACTCCGCGCCTGACGCCTCACTCCCCAGGAGCAGCCCTCCAGCTCCTCCCAGCCCTCCTCTCTACTGACTGGACCACGCGGGGTGGCGCTGTGTGGCCTGT
>NW_027664483.1:0-5000 GCF_963383645.1 Muscardinus avellanarius
AGTCCCTTCAGGCAAGCGTCTCTCAGCAGTGCCCTGGAGGGGCGTTAGCCAGAGCCCCTCGCTTGCTGACCCTCCCCTGCGCCTCTGACACAGGGGTCCACGGAGGCGTCGGCCATCAAGGACTACGTGGTGAAGCACGCCCTGCCCTTGGTGGGCCACCGCAAGACCTCCAACGACGCCAAGCGCTACGCCAAGCGCCCGCTGGTGGTCGTCTACTACAGCGTGGACTTCAGCTTTGACTACAGAGCTGGTGAGGGCTGGGGCGGGCGCCCTCGCCGCGTGGTGGCGTGGAGTCGTTTCTCCTCGCGGTGTCGGCCGTATCCCACCCTCTTCGCCTCCCTTTTTAGCAGGGGGGAGGTGAGAGTGGAGCCCAGCACCCGTAGAGCGAGGCTTAGGTCCCGGTCCCGGCAGGCAGCTGTGTTGCCTGGCTCTGGTCTCCTGGGTGCACCTGGGCTCGTGCGCACCAGAGTCGTTCAGTGGCAGGACCGTGGGCGTCCCTGTGGGTCCGAGCGGGGCAGCCGCCCGGCTCCACTGCAGGACTCGCCGCCCCCCGCCCATTCCAGCCACTCAGTTCTGGCGGAGCAAAGTCCTGGAGGTGGCCAAGGACTTCCCGGAGTACACCTTTGCCATCGCTGACGAGGAGGACTACGCCCAGGAGGTGAGAGACCTGGGGCTCAGTGAGAGCGGGGAGGACGTCAACGCCGCCATCCTGGACGAGGGCGGGAAGAGGTTTGCCATGGAGCCCGACGAGTTTGATTCCGACGCCCTCCGGGAGTTTGTCACAGCCTTCAAAAAAGGTGAGCCCAGGCCGCAGGCGCGGTGATCCCAGCACTTGGCTTGGGAGGCTATGACAAGAGGGCTGCAGCTTGAGGCCAGCCTCGGCCACTTAGGACCGTGTTCCAAAATAAAAAGGAGGTACGGCTGGGCGTGGTGGCGCACGCTTATAATCCCTGCGCTTGGGAGGCTGAGACAGGAGGATCGCACGGGTTCGAAGCCAGCCTCAGCTACTTGGTGAGGCTCTCAGCAACTTAGTGAGACCCTGTTTCCAAATAAAAATATAAAATGGGGCTGGGAGGATAGCCTGGAGGTAGAAAGCCTCTGGGTTCCACCCCCAGTACCACCCAAAAAAAAAAAAAGAAGAAGAAGAAGTATGGTTCGGAGGGAGACTGCCCCTGGGGTTCAGTCCCTGGCACCAAAAAAACGGAGAGAAGAGCTGTGGCGAAGGTCTCCCCTCAGGTGGAGCACGGAACGGGGAGCCCACGGGGCACTGGGCGCCCCTGCCTGCAGGAGGGCGGCACGTCCTCAGGAGGCCCCTCCACCCCACCCACTCCGGCTTGTCTGGGGAGGGCCCGGGCACCAAGACGGCTTGGAGGACATTTTAGAGCATTGGGGAGGTTCGACCGACCTTCCTTCCTTCCTCCTTCCTTTCTTCCTTCCTTCCCCTCCTCCCTCCTTCCTTCCCCCCTCCCTCCTTCCTTCCCCCCTCCCTCCTCCCCCCCCTCCTTTCCTTCCTTCCTTCTGTCCTTCCTTCTGCAGTTCTTTTGTTGCTCACTGTGAAAGCGAAAGCAGCATTTGGAAGTCCATCTTGGAGCTTACTTAGCAGCAGTCTCAAGAAATAAAACCTGGTGTGGGGGCCGGGCGCAGTGGCGCAGGTTTGTAATCCCAGGACTCGGGAGGCTGAGACAGGAGGAGCGCAGGTTCATGGCCAGCCTCAGCTACTGAGTGAGGCCCTTCGCAACTCAGTGAGACCCTGTTTCAAAATAAAGAATAAAAAATCAGGCTAAGATGTAGCTTGGAGGTAGAATGCCCCTGGGTTCAATCCCCAGTACCGAAGGGAAAAAAATAGGTTTGGGGTTGTAACAGAGGTAGAAGGCCCCTGAATTTCTTCTTCCCCACTATAACCCCCCCCCCCCAAAAAAAAGAAAGAAACAGAAAAAAGAAAAAAATTCAGGACTGGAGCAGAGGTGCTCAGAGCAATGGACGCCGCCAGAGGAGCAGAGCCCGGTGCCGTGTGGCACGGCCTGCGCATCCTCACTGTTCTGACGGCCTGGACCTAAGAGCAGACATAGTCCAAATTCCCTCGTTTTTGTGTCTTGCACTACTAGGGATGGAACCCAGGGGCACTTTACCTCCAAGCGACACCCCCAGTCCCATTTTTTTTTTCTTTATTTTTTATTTTGAAACAGGGTCTCTCTGAGTTGCAAAGGGCCTCACTATGTAGCTGAGGCTGGCCAGGAACCGCAGTCCTCCTGTCTTAGCCTCCCAAATGCTGGGATTATGAGCATGCACCACCATGCCTGGCCAAATTCTCTTTTCTTCTAGAAAAACAG
This sequence comes from Muscardinus avellanarius, assembly GCF_963383645.1. NCBI lineage: Eukaryota > Metazoa > Chordata > Mammalia > Rodentia > Gliridae > Muscardinus > Muscardinus avellanarius. The sequence goes on from NW_027664483.1 coordinate 2,331, forward strand.
TGCATATAGATCTTGGGTGTGTGTGTGTGTGTGTGTGTGTGTGTGTGTGTGTGTGTGTGTTGCTAGGGATTGAACCTAGGGGCATTCTACCTCTGAGCTATACCTGGCATGGAACCTGTGATCCTCCTGTCTCAGCCTCCCAAGTACAGGGATTATAAGCATGCACCACCATGCCCAGCATATTTGGAAATTTTAAGCCTCTTTCTAGACGGGACATAGTGGTGAGTTGGGACAAAAGAAATTCAGGTTAGAGGCCAGCTTCAGTAACTGGACAGAGCACCTCAGCAACTCAATGAGGTCCTGTTTCCAAATTTTTAGGAAAAAAAAAGGGGGGGGGCCAAGGTGTAGTTTGGAGGTAAAATGGCTCTGGGTTTAGACTGTAGTACTTAAAAAAAAAAAAAAAAAAAAAACCTTTTTCTGAAATCTCTTTAGAGTAGGCCTTTGGACTTAGAAATACGTTTCATGTATGTGGAAAGCCTGATGAGCAGATCTAACAACATTTGTGACCTGATCCTAGTCGTGCAGGTAGCCAGTCCCAGTGCCGGCCACCTGTTGCACACCAGGAGCCCCGCAGTCTTACTGACGGGCTTGGGACCTCTGCGCCACGCTCTCAGGACCCCTGTGCCGGCACCGCCTCTGTCAGGCTGGCCTTGAGGGGCGGGCCCAGGGCCCGGTAGGCCAGGGCAGGATCAACCCGCACCCTCTTGGGTCTCGCCGGGTCTGGACTGCAGCAGGCGCACATTACCCGAAGCAGTGCCTGCTGCGGGCTGGGTCTTGGGGAGGAGGCCCTTCCTGTTCCTAGCAGTGAGCAGCCCCCATGCTTGTTGCTGCCTGATCCAGACCACCTGCCACTCACACTCCCACCCCGATTTGCTTTCTCGGCAGGAAAACTGAAGCCAGTCATCAAATCCCAGCCAGTGCCCAAGAACAACAAGGGGCCCGTCAAGGTGGTCGTGGGGAAGACCTTCGACGCCATCGTGCTGGACCCCAAGAAGGACGTCCTCATCGAGTTCTATGCGCCCTGGTGCGGGCACTGCAAGCAGCTGGAGCCCATCTACACCAGCCTGGCCAAGAAGTACAAGGGCCAGAAGAACCTGGTCATCGCCAAGATGGACGCCACAGCCAACGACATCACCAGCGACCGCTACAAGGTGGAGGGCTTCCCCACCATCTACTTTGCCCCAAGTGGGGACAAAAAGAACCCGATTAAGTTTGAGGGTGGAGACAGAGACCTGGAGCATCTGAGCAAGTTTGTAGACGAACACACCACCCAGTGGAGCAGGACCAAGGAAGAGCTCTGAGGCCCAGAGGTCTGCCGGGGCGGGCCAGGCCAGGCCAGTCCGGCGTCGTAGCCGAGTCTCGACTTTTTTGTTTTTTACTTTTTATACTTTGGTATGGCCTGCGGCCTTCGTGCTCTGAATACCGAGTAGCTGTGGATGACTCAATAGCGGAGGGCAGGTTTCTATGGAGGAAACGTCTATTTTTATCATTTGGGATCTGATTTTTTTTTAACTTTCTACTTTCTTTAATATGTCCTCAGAGCAGATAAGTTGAATCTCTCCTGTGTGAAAATGTTCCCTTTTTTAATTTAAAGAACTTTGCCAAATCATCTTGAGTTTGCCTCTTATTTAGCATCCAAGGAACTGTTAGCTTAGGAAGTGACTGTCACTGTGCCGTGGTGGTTGATGTTCCGGCTGGCTGGGCAGGGGCCATGTCTCTGGGACTGTGGGCACTGTGGTGCTGCCTCCTGCCCCAGGCTGGACACCATGGGGCAGCGCAGCCCTGCTCCCAGCCAGCGCTGCCAGCGCCACGTGACCTCGGACGCACACGGATACCTCGGGTGGTAGGAAGGATAGGACGGGCGGCCACATGGAATAAACACGTTAAAAACCACCTTCAGCAACTGTCAGAAAGTCATCTCTGTCTCACGAGCTGTGTGGGTGAAGTGGTGAGAGCCCTGGCCTGGGCCAGAGTTTGTGTGGCTCAAGACCCTGGGGCCTGTCCTAGAGCGGGGCTTTGGAGCTCTGTGTTGGAGTGGTGAGCAGGTTCTGTCATGATGGGCAGGGGAAGGACAGGAGGTGGCCCTGAGCAGAGAGAGAGTGAGTGTGTGTGTGTGTGTGTGTGTGTGTGTGACTGGAGATTTGGAAATTGAACCCGGTGGCGTTCTATCTCCAAGCTACACCCCCAGCCCTATTTTTGTTTTTTGTTTTTTGTTTTTTTGTTTTTTTGTTTATTTTTTTTTATTGGTGCACTGTATTCATACATCATAGTGGGATACAAACTTTTGTAGACATACATGCACACATCGCCCAGTCAGCCCCCACCCGATCCCCACCCCATTCCCTCCCCATCCCTCCTTCCCATGCTTGGCTTAGTGGTTGACATCTAGTATTATAGCAATTTATCCAAAATTAAAAATGTTAATCTCACAACAATTTCATTTGTCTGATACCAAGCTTTTGATTAAGTTAAACTTAAAGATAACATTTCAATATTTCTTTTTGCTTTCTTTCTTACCAGAGAATATTTTTTTTTTCTATTTTTTAGGTGAAACTATCATATATTCATATATTTATTTTTCAGAAAAAAATCTATCCTAATATGGAATATGAATTCTAGATACCCAAAACGATCTTGAAAAAGAACAAAGCTAGCAGATATATATTTTCT
>NW_027664482.1:0-13382 GCF_963383645.1 Muscardinus avellanarius
TATCAGTTGACTAGAAATAGTGCTGCATATGAATCTCTCTCACTCCTCATAGTCAGAACGGTATCACTTCTCACAACACTGTTTTCAAACTCAGGGAAAGGGATAAATATCATAAACTAAGAAAAGGGTATTTAGAAGCCAAAATAACAAAAAAAGATATATCAAGCTATTCTTTCATCACTGGGTTAATAAGTGTTACAGGCATTTGGGGTAAGTGAAGATGGTAAACATACTGAAGTCAACCACCAAGCCAAGCAAGGGAAGGAGGGATGGGGAGGGAATGGGGTGGGAATTGGGTAGGGGTTAAATCAGTGATGTGTACATGTATGTACACACAAGATTTTTACCCCAATATGATGTATGAATATAATGCACCAATAAAAAAATTTTAAAAAGATGGTAATTCAGGAAAGAAGTTTGAATGTTCTTGAAAGAATAAGCATTATTCACTCTTGTGTTGTTGGAGTGGTTTCTATTTGAAAGCCCTTTTGTAGATACCCTCTTTCTTTGATGATATTACTATGAAGAGTCAAGGCACATCTCATTTTGCAGATTAGGAAAAGGAGGATCTCACACCTCCCCACCTTTGAGCCCATTTCCCTCATCACTCAAGAAGTATGCACCTGTTATGCAAAGTAGCAAAGAACATCCACTCTCTTTGGGATAGTTGGCACATACAAACAAGAAGGTGCAATAGCAGCATTTCTTTAATGTGGCAAATAGGCTAAACTCCTATTCAATCAATACGTCTCATATTTCCAGTGAGAAAAGCAAAGCTTCAGAGAGGTTACATAATTGCCCCATTATTCATGGTTAGTAATGAATTATCAAGGATTTGAACCCAGTTCTTCCTGATTATGGGATGCATGTCCTAATTTGATACAATAAAACACTACCTACTCTGGGAACACAAAAATGCAGGAGGTACACTTCTCACCTTCTAGCATAAGACAGTGGAAATATAGACAGAGTAATTACATTAGCAGCCTCTCCCAATAGCACCTCTGTTTATTAAGGTCATGAATTCAAATTAAAATGTATAGGGATTTTCCTTATTTAAATATGTGTTAGTCTTGGCCTGTCTAGTTATAGCCATTGTATATAAACACCATGGGGAAATGGTTAAGTACTACTTAAATCTGGCACCAGATAACGAGGCTGGGATGTAAAATAAAACACTAGGGGTGGTAAGTGCTAAAAAGTTAATTATGGGAAGAAAGAGGTTCTTGTTATAGGTATAATTTCTGTTTCTCACCTCGCATAGAAAGAGCCTATTGGCAGTCTTAGCAATAGGCTAATGTCTGGAGACGTCCTCTGTCTGGAAATGTGAATAGGAATGACTGTCTCTCTTGTCCTATGAATTGTTTTCCAGGTGAGAGAAAAGTAAATGCCTTTGAGAACTGCTTCACAAGTAGTCCAATGACCAGTTGCCAATCGCAGAGTCAGGGCCAGGTCTCCTCACGAGAAATGGCTGGCAGAGAAGGGATGTGGCAATCACAGAGCCACCTCTAGAGGTGGAAACCAACTAGTGTCTTTCACTTGTTATATTTCTTAATTTAGATGACTCTGTGATGTGGGCATTATCATCTCTTCTATAGGTGGGGACATGAAACTCACACTTAATATTTGGCCTGATTTCCAGCTCGTTCATTTTCCCTTATGTCACTATATACCTTGAGATTACTGAAATCTTTGCCCTCTTTGTGCCATAATAATTTTAGATAAGCGCATTATAACTTGGCAGAGTACTTTTGCAGTTAATTCAGTTCAGCTAAGTCTGCAAGTATTTTCTTGCTGACAAGGAGCAGGGTCATACAATCACATTCACACATCTCAATTCATTATCAGTCTTCCTGGTTCAACTTGAGGAATTGGGAGATATTTATCAGGGATGCTCTGTCCCTGATCTCTAGTTGACTGGGCAGAGATTTTCATGCTGTTAGAGAAATGTTAGAAAGTGTTATAGAAATATGCAAAGATTTTTCATTTCTTCAGAGCTGTGTTTGATGAATAGCTGTGCTTTAACTGACAGCATTGATCAGACTTCTGGAGTGCTTTCAGAGAGGCATTAAATAAACAAATTCCTGAATGTCTAGGATCCTTGGCTGGAGATGATGTTATAAATGTTACCATGATTATTGAATGACTGACTAGTATTTTTCCTAATCAAATCTAAAACTCTATATTTTTACCCCAAGGGGGTATTTCTGTTTCGGAAGTCCTGGACTATGAACTATGCAAAAGATTTTACCTGGTGGTAGAAGCTAAAGATGGGGGCACCCCAGCTCTCAGTGCAGCGGCCACTGTCAGCATCAACCTCACGGATGTGAATGACAACCCTCCCAAGTTTAGCCAAGATGTCTATAGTGCTGTCATCAGTGAAGATGCCTTGGTGGGAGACTCTGTCATTTTGGTAAGTTCCCGGGAGTGCATACCTATCTATGTACATAGAGGCACAATTCACCATTGCCAAACTATAGAACCATCCTCACCATTCTTACTGAATCCTAGCTGGATTCAGTAAGTCTCTAACATCCATGCATTTATTCTGATTCCTGCATTATTAAATTGCAGGTGGCTTCAGCCCTCTGCTGGATGGCAGTGGTTTCTCTATACATTAGAGGTAGAGTTCCCGGGCCCTCTTCCCTAACTAGGTAGGATAAAATTCTTTCCTGGTATATAAATCCCAACATTACCAATTGGGAGTTACAGTCAGTAGGAACATACATGCTGTGTGATAAAAGGGAACTTTCTTGGCCTTCCTTACATGTTAATGCATTGTTTAGAGAATGTCTGATTCCATGACAGAGGCCACTATTTGCAGAATTAAGGAGAAATCATGAAAGCATCTCCTTCAATTAGCTTTGGGCTCTACCTTCACTGTCTCAAGCCAGATGAAAATCAAGCCTGATAAGCATCAGGCTGTAGGCAGGTAGAAATTAACAAAGAAATAGAATGGGGATCTAGTATTGGCATTGTCTCCTACAGTCGACCTATCCTCGCTAACATGGGGGCTGATCACTAACATTGAAGAGCAGAGCTCCTAAGAGCATGGTCAGACCTGGGGCCCCAGAAATAAACCCATTCTCTGTTTCATGTGTCATCTCTTTTCTTCATTTTGCTTGTTTTCCATGAAGCTAATAGCAGAAGACATGGATAGCCAGCCCAATGGCCAGATTCGTTTTTCCATTGTGAGTGGAGATAGGGACAATGAATTTGCTGTGGATCCTGTCTTGGGACTTGTGAAGGTTAAGAAGAAATTGGACAGAGAACGGGTAAGCCAATTTAGACCAACTTCCTTCCATCCTCACCTACACCTTACCTGGAATCAGGGATGCAGGCTTCATGAGTATAAACAGCAAACATCTCTACTTTTAAATAATGAGAATAAGTAAGACTGGACTAAAATGCAGCATGAAGTATTTAGGTAAGACTTTTGAAATGATTTTCTGCCACTGATAGTTGCTAGAAATTTTTTTTTACTTATAGAAGTTTTAAAGAAAAGGCAAAAGTATATATTTCTGGATGGTTTTAATTTTACTCCTTTCTAGGGTAAGAGCCAGAGAGAAGCCTTCAGTGTTAAGATCCTGTAGCCCTAGTTTCATTAGCAACTTCAGCCCTGAATTAGAAGATACACACAGATCACCTGAGTGCATCTAGGCCAGAAAAAAAAAAATGGTCCAGAAAATTCTAGTAAGGTTAAATCAAGTTTCTAAACATTGTCTTTCTTAGCCAAAAATATGTATCCTTAAAGAGAATTAAATATAGAAGCAGATGTCAGAGTAGTGATGCCAAAAATCAGCACTAGGATGATTGGAGAATCCTCTGGATGATTTACTGTCATAACTCTAGGAATACTAAAACTGTTAAGATAGGTCAGAGGTGACTGTTGTCTTGAATAACGATCCAGAGTCGTACTTCTAAGTGGGAGTGACTTTTTCCTTCAAGGGACATTTGGCAATGTCTGAAAACATATCTGATTGTCATAACTGGGCATTACTGTCACTGGGGTGATCGTAGCTTTTAGTGGGTAGAGGCCATGGATGCCTCCAAACATCCTACAATGCTAGGTCATTCCTAAGCATAGGAGAATTTCATCCATCCCCAAATGGTAGACATTGAGAAATTCTGAGCTAGACAATCCTAGTGGAGGTGGCTGATCTTTAGCTAGGCACAGCCAGTACCCACAGCTCCTCTGGGTGTGCACAGGAGGAAGCAAATGCTGCCATCCTCACTGCCTCCTCTGTGTGCCTTAACAGGTGTCTGGATACTCCCTGCTTGTCCAGGCAACAGACAGTGGCATTCCTGCAATGTCATCAACTGCAACTGTTAACATTGATATTTCAGATGTGAATGACAACAGCCCTGTGTTTACACCTGCCAACTATACTGCTGTGATTCAGGTAAGCAAATATTATCTGCCAGGCACTTGACTGTGTGTATTGGGCTCCCTTCCTCTGCTTTTGTTTACTCACTACCTTAGTGAGTTTGGGCTGCTATAACAAAATACCTTAGACTCGGTAATTTATAAACATCAGAAATTTATTGCTGACAGTCTTGGAGGTGAGGGCTTCATTCGATTTCATGTCTGGTGAGAACCTGGTCTCTGATTCCTAATAGCAATATCTAGCTGTGTCTCCAAACACCAGAAAGAGACAAGCTTCCTTGGGCCTCTTTGGGAAGGACAAAGGCCTCACCTTTTAATACTATTGCATTGAGAATTTGGTATCAACATATGAATTTTGGAAGGGCACAAATATTCAGATCATGGTACCCATTAGGATTTGATATTATTATTACTTAAGATCTACTCTGGTAGAGTCTGACTATTCTACCATAGCTGCTGAATAAATACTAATAAGAGCTATCAAAGGCCAGGTTCTTTCCAGTGTCAGTGTTTTATTTCCACTCCCTATGCCCATAAAAACACATGAAAGTGGGATGATGAACTGACCTCCACTTTACCCTTTAAGAAACTAAACATCTGTGAGACCAAGTAGTTCACCAAGATCACGCAGCTGGTAGGTGGTTGAGTCAAGGTTTGAACTTAGATCTATATTAAAAAAGAAAAGCTACTCTTTCTACATTCTACAATGGCAGGCTATCTCATAGCAACTTTGTGCTATTATGACTGAGGATGGAGATTGATATGAACCATCTCATCAGTCAAAAGGAGATTGGATATCAAAATAGAGGTTCTGTGAATTAAAATTATCCTTCCATGGGCAAATGGTTTAGTACTTTAATTCTACCTGCTCTTTAAAATTAGACCACACAGTGGAGTAACTTACTGCTGGTATTCAGCTATCAGAGAAAATGAATCTTCTTCCTATATATTTTTTTATTTTTTTTTATTTTTATTTTTGGTGGTACTGGGGTTCCTGGAAGCCCTTCTTCCTCCAGGCTACACTCCCAGACCTATTTTATATTTTTGAAACAGGGTCTCTTACGCCAGCACGGCTGGCTTCGAACCTGCGCGATCCTCCTGTCTCCGCCTTCCAAGCACGGGGATTACGAGCGTGCGCCACCACGCCCGGCCTCTTCCTATATATTTTTTTATTCAGGAGAAATTTCATGAGCAAAATACTAGGTGTTGAGCTTCCTCCACTTCCCAGTATTCCTAGAAGCCGGAAGCCCCACTTGAAGAGGAACAGGAAATCCAGCACAGAAAAGTTTGCCAATGTGGAGGACTTGGAGGAGACAGAGATCCATGTGCATGTTAGGGGGCACACATATCCTGGAGAATCAGTCTTTTCCAGTTTGGCTTCAAAATGGCCCCCAAGTCCTCCCAGGGCTTTCTGAGTAGAATGTTAGAAAAGAGTGGCTAGATCTTCAGGGGTTCTTTTGAGATAACATCAAAGACTGAGTGGGGCCATCCATAACCAACTTCCCTCAACCCCAGAGCCAAGCTGTCCAGGAACCAGGCAGGGGGACTGGCATAATGAAGCAGGCAGCTATCCTGCTTGTTCCTGCTCCTTTGTCCACACAATCCTTTTCCTGCCCAGTATAATTTTGGATTTATTCTCCCCTGATGCTTCTTCCAGAAGGTAAGCATATCACTGCTCTCCTTCTTCCACAGGGCTTCACCAGGGCCGTCACCTCCTTGCATTTCTTTCTCAGGTTGTCCTTCATGTCTGTCACCCACCAGGGCACTCCCCTCTCTTGCAGCCTTTGTGTCTTCTCAACCCAAAATGGCTTTGCCTACTCAGCATTCAGTGTCATGACATACATCCATTGGTTTCACAGGCTGTTTTCAAATGCAAATGGGAGGTCAGCAGTGAATTAAGGGAGAAACTCAATTTGTGAGTGGTGGCAGGTCCTCCCCTCTGCAGGCCAGGCCTGTCTGTGTTTATTTTACACCCTTCTTTCTCAGATGGTGACCCTGAGGCCACACATCCTATCTCCCTCTCTTCTCCAGAGGAAATAGCCTTCATAGAGTGAGCAAACAAAGCAATAAATCTTCTGTTTTGTGTGGTGCTCAGTATGTTGTCAGTGTGAAACAGTAAATCTTCATTGGACTGAGGTTCTCCCATGAGGCTGTGATGACCAAGAGGCTACTCAGAGAAAGAGCAAAGTGAGAGGTCTCTGAGGTCCTCTTCTCTGCCTCCTCCAAAACATGTGCTTCCCCCAACCCCGAATGACTTCTTTATTCAACACATGGTTTTCATAAGGCTAATTCAGCACATAAAATTCAAGTAGGCCTGCCCTCCAAAGCACCATGTATCACTCTCTCCATCTCTGTGACCCCAACCTATTTAATCCTTAAGTCTATGTCATCAGGAGGCCTGAACTAATAAAGCTGACCTCAGGCCCCGGCTGAGATAACACTAAACAAAATGGGGCAAGGCAACCAGTGCCCGAGCTGTAGAGGATTTAATTCAGCGCTTGCAACGTGAAGATAACCTTTGACCCAAGAAGGAGCTACAATAAGTCTTTGTTTTCCTACTTGGAGGGAAAGGCAGAGTTTCTGCAAAACAACATTTACAAAATGGCATCAAAGTATCCAAAAATCCTGGTGACATTAGATTCCCTTTCTCTTCCTTATCAAGTTGAGAAATATTCCACTTCTCTCTCATAGAAAAAATGTGGCAAAACTGTGTTCTGAGGGTGGGTTGCAAAAGCCCCATCTTCTACCTGGCATGTGCCTTTGTATATTGACCAGGAAGTTGCCAGCATGCCCCCCCCCAAAAAAATAAGTCTGATGTTGCGACGTGTCACAGCATTGGCCTGAGCATGATTTTGTTGTGACAACTGTGAGGCAGTGTCTTCCCATTCCAACAGGGTGCTGTACAAAATTTCCCATGTAATCACAAAGAATGGAGAGAGCCATTTATTCCCAGAGCTCTTCAGTTAAACTCTGAACATTGCAAGCCACTGAAGAACAAGGTGTACCCCACACCCAGCCTTGGAAGCCATATACCTGATCAACAAGACCTTGTGTTCTGAACTGTAGAACATCACCTCATGAAGAGACCACAGATGAGATACAAGATCTTGCATGTTTTCAGAAGACAAGGTGAAGTCACAGAGAGTCTCTTCTGCTGAAAGCCTGCTCTTCTAATGTTGCACTCTTAGCTGGTAATGAGGATTTTTTGCAAATGTGAAGAGAGATATAATTCTATCTTCCCTTTTACTATTCTCTTTTTACGCAGGAAAATAAGCCCGTGGGCACCAGTATCTTGCAGCTGGTGGTGACAGACAGAGATTCCTTTCACAATGGGCCTCCTTTCTCATTTTCTATTTTGTCGGGCAATGAAGAAGAGGAGTTTGTGTTGGATCCTCATGGGATCCTTCGGTCAGCTGTGGTATTCCAACACATAGAATCTCCAGAATATGTGCTTTGTGTCCAGGTATGGCTCTTTCTCCATCCATATTGGGCTGCCTTTCTTTTTTGTGCTTGCTTTTCTGCCCATTGGTTGGTTTTTCTTTGTTGAACAAGTCAAAATAATTCATTACTGTAAAGGAATGCTCTCCTTTTTAATCTCAAATTCAATTTCACACTAATAAAAGCAGCCTCTGTGTGCAAAATTGAACAGGAAGAAAGGTAAGCATCATTGTTACAGAAAGACATTTCTATAGGTTTTGCCTGCAGGGCAGTCACCGGGCCTATGACTACATTCTAAAAATTCCTGGGACTGTAATTGACCCTTAACGACTATTCATTGGTCAATGTTTGCTGCTTGATACTGAATATTATTTGCCACATTACCCTACTTGAGGAAGCTAGCAATCATTGGCCTCTATGGGCTCTAGTTGGCCTTTCCTGATGAGGCAGGAGGGAAGACAGGACTTTACTGGCACTTGCCTTTTATTATTTCATCTCCTCAAAATCTTTAGCCCTTGTGAAATGAAATAGGACAGAGAGACCAAAGTAGCATGTATGCAAAAAGTGTTAAAAAGAGAAAAAAATGCCTGTCTTGGTGGCACACACTTGTAATCCCAGCATTTGGGAGGCTGAGACAGGAAGATCAAAGTTCAAGGACAGCTTCTGCTACTTAGTGAGGCCTTTTGCAACTCAGTGAGACCCTGTTTCAAAATAAAGAATAAAAAATAGGGCTGGGGGTGTAGCTCGGAGGTAGAATGCCCCTGGGTTCCATTCCCAATACCGCAAAGAAAAAATGAGAAAAAATAAGAGAGTATACAAAAATTCTGCATGTGAACTTTACCAATAGTAAGATTTTGATCCTATCAGTAAAACTGACTTTTTCAACCCACAGTTACCCATAGAGGATAACCTACACCAATCATTAATGTGGTGATGATTAAAAATAGTAACTGTATAAGTATTGCTTTGAGTCACACATGTTATGGGCTGGAGGTATAGCTCAGTGGAAGAGCCCCTGCCCAGCATGTTTGTGGCCCTGAGTTTGATTCCTAACACCACAAGAAAAAGAATTGTACATGTCTTTGGATAAGCTTATTCTATTCCATGAAACCATACAAATTAATAACTACTAGCTCTGAGCATATTTGTAAGCTATTCAGTTCCCACTACTCCAAAAACAATATTATATTGGTGTTTTTTTGTTTTTTTGTTTTTTTTTTTTTATCAGAGTATAGGGACTCAAGGGCCAGGAGATATTTTCAGTGTCTTCTCATAGCAGTGAGTGTAGTTCTCCGCATACTGTGACTAGTTGGTAGACAGCAGATATCACATTTCAGTCATTGGGATCTCACACAGGGCCCACTCCTCCTAGTCCCTTATATTAAATCAAGTCCTGTGTTTCCTTCACAAGGTCTGTGTGTACATCAGTGAGGTTCCCTTGCCACCACCCAGCACTATTCTCTATTGCTCCATACTCCCGTTACTGTACAACCTCCTGAGTGATCCTTCTGCATCAAGCTCATTCTCTTCTAATCCATCCTGTATACCTCCCAGGTCAATACTTCTACTTTGAATATATTGTTCCCCTACACGAGGAATAAGAAAACTATAGCCCCTGCCCTTAGCCTATTTTTTATAAATAAAGTTTTATTGGAACACAACCTTACTCATTCATCTTCATGTACCCGCTAGCTTTCCCAAGCTTTAAGAACAGAATTAAGTCATTGTGAAAGAGATCATGTAATACACAAAGTGTGAAGTGTTGGCTAGCTAGCCCTTTATAGAAAATGTTTGCCAACTCTTAGTCTAAACTAAACCTATCTATGGCTCCACAGTATTTGAAACCTTGGATCTCTCAAGCTAAATTCTGGCCACAGACTTTCAGATTTCAGATTTCAAGACCTTTAAGCACATTTCATCCCCAAAACCCTCTCTGGCCACAGGCCTGTTGCTTTGCCATATTATGCCTGGTGGCTTCATGCCCTTCTGCTGCCTTGCTGGCTTCCAACTTTAGTATGGGAAACTTCTACCAAGAGCCAAGACTTGTGACTGAAATTAAAACTCTCTACAGTTTGACTTCAAGTTCACCTAATTTGCCAAACTTCTTTTCTTCTACAGGGAATCTCAAATTTAGTGTCTTGGGTTCACACATTGAGTTAAATAAAGCATTGTGGTGATGATAATAATAAAGTAGCAATAACTATATGCACTGCCACCTATTAAATATTATTATGGGATAGACCTAAACTAAGTATTTTACAATCACTCTCTTTTTTAATCTCCAAAATAAAAAGCCTTCTGATTAGATACTATTTTACTCATATCGAAGTTACAAAAATTGAACCTCAGAGAAGTTAAGTAACTAACTCAAAGCCAGATATGGATCTAGTGGAAGCTAGGATTCAATTTGTGGTTTTTGTGATGTCCAGGCACTTGTTCTTACATGGCCTTCCCTGATGTGATCCAGCCTACAAGGTCACTGTGGCCTTTCATCCCAAGATACCTTTCCTATGGCTCTGCATCCTCAGATACCTGCCCTGTGGGCCCCACCTATGGGAATTTTCCCTTCTTCTGAAACCTTACCACCTACTACTTCCACATTGTATGTTGCAGGGGTTCAGTAAAGACCTGATACCAGAGTGGTTGTGTTGGTCCATTAATTCTTACATAAAAAAGAGAAAGAAAAGGGGTATCTTGATTTGTTTTTATGGCCACTTATTTTTTCCTTTGGAGTTCCTTTTTTTTTTTTTTTCTTTTTTTTTTTGGTGGTGGTACTGGGGTTCCTGGAGGCCTTTCTACCTCCTGGCTACACTCCCAGACCTGTTTTTTTATACATCTTTATTTGGAAACAGGGTCTCTTAAGCCAGCACAGCTGGCTTCGAACCTGCGCGATCCTCCTGTCTCCACCTCCCAAGCACAGGGATTACAAGTGTACGCCACCATGCCTGGCTACCATTTTTTTTTTAATTCTAAACCTCACTATGATGAAATTCTCACTTCGATGTTTTTTGTATGCATGTTGGGGGCATACTGAAGATTTAACCCAAGGGAGTTCTACTACTGAGCTACACCCCAGGCCTTTTCAATTTTTAGAAAATAGGGCCACACGCCTGGTGTGGTGGCACATACTTGTAATGCCCACACTTGAGAGATGGAGACAGGAGGATCACGCAGGTTCAAAGCCAGCCTCACTGGTTTAAGAGACCCTGTTTCCAAATAAAAAAGTATAAAAATAGGTCTGGGAGTGTAGCCTGGAGGTAGAAGGGTTTCATCCCCAGTACCACCAGAAAGAAAGAAAGAAAGAAAGAAAGAAAGAAAGAAAGAAAGAAAGAAAGAAAGAAAGGAAGAAAGAAAGGAAGAAAGAAAGAAAGGAAGAAAACAGGGCTTCAGTTACTGCACACTGCCCTTGAATCTGTGATCCTCCTGTCTCAGCCTCCCAAGTTCTGGGGTAACTGGCATGCACCACCATTCCTAGCTTTAAATAATGTTTCTTAAGCATGCACAAAGGTGCCTCTGGTCTAATCAAAAAGAAATAATCCACAGAGAATAAACATTCCTTTTCTAAGTGGGAATGCTGTTTTACAAGGTTTTTCCTGGGTTCTGTTCAAATTAAAAAGAAGGCAAACCTATGTGGACATGTTGGGTCTCATAGCACCCCATCTTCCTTCCCTATTTACCTCTGTCAGCTGGTCTGTGCTGACACATTTTATTGTCCATAACAGAGTGTATGTACATATGGGCATTGAAGGTGATAAATCACTCCTCTTACTTAAGTGTTCCTCCTCAGCACCTTGCAGAACAGTGACGGGGGATGGAAGTGGAAGCAAATCTGGTTAAAGGTGCAGACATCTTCTATCTGAGGGTTTTTTTTCTCTTGTTTTTTTTTTTTTTTAATTCCTTGTCTTTCCTGCTCTTGGTTGCCCTAGGCAAAGGACTCAGGAAAACCACAGCAAGTTTCTCACTCCTACATTCGAGTGCGAGTCATTGAGGAAAGTACCCACAAGCCCACGGCCATCCCCCTGGAGATTTTCATTGTCACCATGGAGGATGACTTTCCCGGTGGGGTCATTGGGAAGATCCATGCCACGGATCAGGACATGTATGATGTGCTCACATTTGCCCTGAAATCAGAGCAGAAAAGCTTGTTCAAAGTGAACAGCCATGATGGGAAAATCATCGCCCTGGGAGGCCTAGACAGTGGCAAGTATGTCCTGAATGTGTCTGTGAGTGACGGCCGCTTCCAGGTGCCCATTGATGTAGTTGTGCACGTGGAGCAGCTGGTGCACGAGATGCTGCAGAACACTGTTACCATCCGTTTTGAGAACGTGTCCCCCGAGGACTTTGTGGGGCTGCACATGCACGGCTTCCGGCGCACCCTGAGGAACGTGGTCCTCACCCAAAAGCAGGACAGCCTGCGCATCATCAGCATCCAGCCCGTGGCAGGCACCAACCAGCTGGACATGCTGTTTGCAGTGGAAATGCACAGCAGCGAGTTCTACAAGCCAGCTTACCTGATCCAGAAGCTGTCCAGCGCCAGGAGACACCTGGAGAATGTCATGCGTATCTCAGCCATCCTGGAGAAGAACTGCTCAGGGCTGGACTGTCAGGAGCAGCACTGTGAGCAAGGCTTGTCACTGGACTCCCACGCGCTCATGACCTACAGCACAGCACGCATCAGCTTCGTGTGCCCGCGTTTCTATAGGAATGTGCGGTGCACCTGTAATGGTAAGTATGGCTCGGGGAGTTCCATCCTACCCCCTGACATTGTAGGTGCAGACTGAGCCAGCATTCCTGGAATGCATGCATTCGTTCACTCATTCAACTATGTGCCAAATAGCCACTATATATTGTGGAACTCCAGGAGAAACAAGACAAGTCAGACACACACACGCACACACACACACACACACACACACACACACACACACACACTAAGCTGTAGCTTAGTTAAGCATGGCAGACAGGCAAGTCCATGCAGGAAGCAGTGCTAGAAGTACAGACTCCTGTGATAGGGCCCAGTGACAGGGAAGTTGTCCTAAAGAGAGAATCTCATAGGTTGAGATAAAGGTCAAGTAGGAATTAGGAGAGGGAAGGACAGTCTTTTAGGAGAGAGGCAGCTTGTATGAGGAGAGCTTAAAGCTGAGAGGAACGTGCATGGAGGAGATTGAAAGAGCTTTCTTCTCTCTAAAAGGAGGAGGCAGTAATGACAAATGAGACTGGAGGGCAGGCCCAGTGGTCACAGAAGGGCCATTAGACAGGATGAAGAATTCAGAAATTATTCCAAGGCAGTGGGGACCACTGGCTGGTTAGAAGTGAAGTGACAAGATGAGATCTGTCTTTCACAAGGGGCTACAACTGGGAATGGATGAGAAGGGGTCAGGCCAGAGCTGGGGAAACAAGCTGGGAAGCTGTTGCAGACGATAAGGGCAGTTCTGCCTGCTTCAGTGAAAAACAGGGGCCAGATGTCCCAGGGCACAGCAAAGGGATGGATTCAGCCCTCAGAGACGCAGGGGCAAAATGGTTCATGTTCGTTGATGTAGCTCCAGTCATTGAACCT
>NW_027664481.1:0-1000 GCF_963383645.1 Muscardinus avellanarius
CACAGGAATTCTATATCTGAGCCATATCTCTAGGCCTTTTTTATTTTTTATTTTTGAGACTTGGTCTAGCTCAGTTGCTGAAGATCTTTTTTAAATTGCCAGAGCTGGCCGTGAATCTGCAATCCTTTTGTCTCAGCCTCCCAAGGACTTAGATTACAGGCATACCATGCTCACCTCATTTTTTCTTTAGCTATGCAATATCAATTCTGTAGTCATGTACTCAGATACTTTCCCTGGAAGCACTGACAAGCACTACATATAGAGTTTTCAGTTGCACGTAATACTAGGATGTTTTTGATGAATGCTTCTCATTAACTTTCTCCTTTCTATTTCCAGTGTTTGCCCACGTCTGGCATTGTCAGGTTTGACTCATTCATGCTCATTATCTTTTCATTATTACTGATTGTTAATTTTACCTGCCGCCCACATTCATCTGTTTTTCTTTCTTCTCCCTGATTTCTTCTATCTTTATTATTTCCATCTTTTCCTGCATTCTTCCAATGCACTGATTCCACAGCCTCTTCTTTACTTTTCTAAAAAATTTGTCAGTTTCCTTTGCATTTTCAGTCTTCTGAGGAATGGCTGGTGCCTAAGAATACTTTAGGTATCGGGATTTAAGAGCATTTATTGTTAAAAATTACAAAAAATGAATTAGTTCAAAGTGATTGAAATGACTCAATGAAAATTAAAATTTAAGATTACTCCAGATTGGCTCATTATAAAAGATATAAACAATAGAAATGTTGTCCTGATATTATTTCCTTTTAGAACATGTTCACCATTCTCAGTACCTCATTGGAAGTAAATATGGACATTTCTAGTTTCATAGTTTTATAACTATTCAATTAAATTACAACTACTTAAAAGCAAAACTAGTGTCTTAAACAACAACAAAAAAAAAACTCTGAGAGATTTTGTGATTTCACCTTCTGTTTTTCAATATTTGCTCCATTATGGAGCAGGTTTCTTACCTTCCTATAGATGCTTCATTTCTAAAATT
>NW_027664480.1:0-3000 GCF_963383645.1 Muscardinus avellanarius
GATCAGCTTCAAAAATGGTAGTGGGCATTGCCACTCTCATCATTACCATCAAACTTATCCCAGGGACTTTGGGCATTCCCTGGCATGTGAAACAGTGATGATAATGCCAGTTCTGTAAGGTTATTATAGGATTGAAAAGATTACTTGTGAAGGGCCTCTTGTTCCGGGCATATAGTAGAGCAACCATAAGCACTAGCTCCTATTTTCCAGATTATTTTTGCGATATGCTCTTATTTTTCTACTGCAGTTGAGGTTAACAGGCCATCATTGCTCATTTGTAAAATGATCCAGTGTCATTGAGGGAGTCATCGGAGGCTTCAGGTGGCAGGTGGTCTTTTCTGGTTGAGGTGTAAGTAGGGCTGTTGAGAGGAAACAGGGAGCATTGTGGATGGAAGACAGACTTTTTCTGCCATACCTGGGTCCTCAGAGGCTGCAGTTCTGCAGCTTTTTTGAAGTTTCTGCTTGTTCCCGGAGTTATCTTTGTCATCCCTGAGGGAAGCTTCTATTTGCATAAATCATTCCATACAACATAATCATATACTTATAATACAGAGGACACTTGTGATCCCCAATTTAAACAATTGGGAACAAAAGCTGTTTATTCACATGGATGTACAAGGATAATTGATGATGGCCAAATGACTTCCAGATACCATGAAATCTCTAGGAGCCTTCTTGATCCTTAAGGGGAATCTGGGTTATTCTCAGAATGACTTTTATTTGATATTTATTGAAAATAATATTTTAAAAAGTAATATATTATGACAATGAATACACTTTATATCATTAATGGGCTCATTAATTTTTTGAAAAATGAAATGTCAAGATTGAAAGGGTAAGAAATTCATAGCTAATAAAAAGATCCCACAAATTCCAGCCTCTTTCTCTGCCAATGATTCTAGGTAACTGAGATTTTGACTTGACTTCATTGTGTTTTTACAATATGATGTGCGGTGTACTCTAGAATGACCAGCCATCCTGGTTATACAAGGACTGGCCCATTTTAGCACTGAGAGTCTTGTATCCTTAGAAGCTTCTCTATTCTAGGCAAATAAGGATGGTTGGTTGTCTTATGTGAAGCATTCTGTGAATCTCTTATCAGGAGGGTAGCATGTTTTAGTCTACATTGGACTAACGACACAAAATGAAAAGATATTTTGGCTCAATCATTTTTCAAACTTTGGGTTTTGTTGACAAAATCTTTACACAATCAAGAAAAAAATCTTTTTTAATTTTATATAACATACACATAAGGATACAAAATACAAAATTTACAATTTTGATAACTGAAAATTGCCAATTGTTTTGCAGTACTTTCTTATATTGGGTGTCTTGTCTTTCTTGGGCTTTTTGTTAACGGATAAATGAATGCATTAGACACTTTTGGATTTTAGTTGGGATTTTAAGTAGCTTGCATTTTAATTTTTTGATTCTTTGCTGTTTCTATTAACCCATAGCATTATTTTAACAGATGTTATAATACCAACATAAAAAATCTTTACCTAGAAGGGAAGGAAAAAATAGAATTGACTACCTTTTAATTTTTTTAATAAATACTAATATCAACCATGATAAATGTTAAGGAAGAAACATTTCCAGAGATAAAGAAGCTTTTTACATGATCATAAGTGAGACAAATCACTACAAAAGCACAACAATCATGAAGCTAAAGTACATCGAACAACTTATACTGAAGATAGATGAGACAAAATTGGAGATTATTGCAATAAAAAGAAATAAATCTCTAAATAATGAGAAATTTTATACATAATTATCAGAATTGATAGATAAAAAAGACAAAAAATTATTAAGGCTGCAGGTTATTGAAGAAAAGAAATTCAGTCAACAAAATTTCTCTTATGGACATAATGGCCTAACAGAGAATGAGTAATATTTTTCTTTTCTTTTTTTGTTGTTAATATTTTTTTTATTTTTTGTAGTACTGGGGATGAAACCCAGGGGCATTCTACCTCTGAGCCACACCCCCAGCCCTATTTTTTATTCTTTATTTATTTTTCAATTTTTCAATTTTTATATTTTATTTGGAAACAGAGTCTCACTAAGTTGCTGAAAGCCTCACTAAGTAGCTGAGGCTGGCTTCGAACCTGTGTGATCCTCCTGTCTCAGCCTCCCAAGTGCGGGGATTACAAGTGTGCACCACCACGCCCGGCAATTTTTAAATATTTTAAAATGTTATTGGTGAATTGTATTTATACATCATGATAAAGCAAAAAAAAAAAAAAACTTGTGTAGACATAAATGCACACATCACCCAGCCAGCCTCCTCCCAGTTCCCACCCATTCCTTCCCCATCCCTCCCTTTCATGCTTGGCTTAGGGGTTGACTATGATATGAATTAGTACATCGTGCACTTTAAAGTGTCCCCCCCCCATCCCCACAGTCAGGTTGCCTTATTTGCTCCTCTATATGATCTACTTTTTCACCTGGAGTTCCTCCTATGACCCCTTTCACCTTAGCTTTCACATATTAGGGAAAGCATCCGATTCCTTACTTTTTTTTAACTGACTAATCTTGCTTAGTATAATGTCCTCAAGATCCATCCATTTCCTTGTGAATGCTGTAATTCTGTTTTTTTAATGGATGAGTAAAATTCCATTATGTACATATCCCACAGTTTTGTAATCCATTCATCTGTTGATGGACATGTTGGCTGGTTCCATAGTTTGGCTATGGTGAATTGTACAGCTATGAACGTAGATACGCATGCATTAGTTTGATAGTTCGGTTTCCTTTCTTTTGGGTAGATACCCAGAAGTGGTATTACTGGATCGAATGGTATATTTGCTCCCATTCTTCTGAGGATTCTCCATACTGTTTTCCAAAGTGGTTGCACTAATTTGCAATCCCACCAACAATGTCTTAGAGTTCCCACTTCTCAACATCCTCATCAGCATTTGTTGTTGTTTGTGTTTTGAATGATTGACATTCTAGTTGGAGTTAGGTGAAATCTCAGGGTAGTTTTGATTTGCATCTCTCTGA
>NW_027664479.1:0-89472 GCF_963383645.1 Muscardinus avellanarius
ATAAAAAAAAAAAAACTTTTGTAGACATACATGCACACTTTTCCCAGTCAGCCCCCACCCAATCCCCACCCCATTCTCTCCCTATCCCTCCCTCCCATGCTTGGCTTAGTAGTTGACATCTAGTATTATGGCAATTTATCTAAAATTAAAAATGATAATCTCACATAACAGTTTCATTTGTCTGATACCAAGCTTTTGATGACTTAAAGATAACATTTCAATATTTCTTTTTGCTTTCTTTCTTACCAGAGAATATTTTTTTTCTATTTTTTAGGTGAAACCATCATATATTTATATATTTATTTTTCAGAAAAAAATCTATCCTAATTTGGAATATGGAGTCTAGGTACCCAAAACGATCTTGAAAAAGAACAAAGCTAGAAGATATATATTTTCTGATTTCAAACCATATAAAGCTACAATAATTGAAACAGTGTAGTACTATTGTAAAGGCAGATATATAAACCATTGGAGTTAAATAATAGCCTAGAGCTAAATTCTTCCCTATATTTTCAAGTTATTTTTGACAAGGTTTCCACGAACATTTGGTGGTGGAAATGATAATCTTTTAACTAAATATTGTTGAAAAATAATAATTACATGGAAAAGAATAAAATTGGACCCTTACCTAATCCCATATACAAATATTAACTCAAAATAGATAATAGACCTAAATATAAATCTTAAGACTGTAAAATTTTAGGAGAAAATCTGGGTCATTAAACCTCACAACATTGAAATTGGCAGTGATTTCTTGGTTATGATTTCAATGGCACAGGCAACAGAGGAGTATACAGACTCCCTAAAAAATAAAAAAAATTGTATATCCAAAGACAATGTAAACAGAGTTAACAGTTACTAATAGAATGGGATAAAATATTTCCAATTGCTATATCTGAAGGTATATTAATATTCCAACTAGAAATCCTAAAAATTAACAACAATAAAGGCAAACAATACCCTTTAGAGATAGGTAAAAGACTAACATAAATAATGAATCTCCACAGATAACCAATCTTAATTGTCTGTTGGATGGAAACTCTTGTTTCTCTGGTTCTGGTGTGTGTTACCTATTTCTTCTTTGTAGTTAATCTCTTTGAGTATTTTCTCTAGTGCTGGTTTTGAAGACATAAATTCCTTCAGTTTCTGTTTGTCATGGAAGCTTCTTATTTTTCCATCTAATTTGATAGAAAGTTTTGCTGGGTAGGAAATTTTTGGCTGGAAGTTGTTTTCTTTCAGAGTTTGGAATATGTTACTCCAAGCCCTTCTAGCTCTCATGACTTGGTTTGGGAAGTCTGGAGTGATTCTAATTGGTTTGCCTCTGAATGTCACTTGGCCCTTTGTTTTTGTTGCCTTTAAGATTCTCTGCTTGGCTTCCACATTGGTCATTTTGACAATTATGTGGCGTGGGGATCCTCTTCTCCGATCCTGTCTAAAGGGAGTTTTATAAGTTTCCTGGACCTTTGTATCAACCTCTTGCTCTATGTTTGGAAACTTTTCTGCTATTACTTCTTTGAAGAGATTGTTGATCCCTTTGGTTTCACTTTCTTTTCCCTCCTCTATTCCAATTATTCTTAGGTTAGCTCTCTTAAAATGGGCCCATATTTCTTCAATATCAGATTCCTGTTGTCGGATATTTTTTTCTAGATTAGAAACTATGCGTTCATTTTTGGATTGCTCATCTTCTAAGAGCGAGATTCTGTTCTCCATGTGTTCTAATCTGTTGTTTGTGCTTTGAATTGAGGCCTTTACTTCATTAATTGCATCCTTTATCTCTTTTTGGCTCTCTCTGAGTTCTTTTCGAAGCATCTCTATTATTTCTAAAGTTATTTTTCTGATTTGATCTTCTAGAAATCTCTGATTTTCTGTTTTATCGGGTTCTGATGTTGTGGGGTTGTGGGCATTAATTGCTCCAGTATTATTCCTCTTTCCCATGATTTCCGATGTTTGTGCCTTCTCTGGGTTCTTCCCTTGGGTCACTATGACTTCCCTTAAGGTGTTCTGGATCTCGAGTCAGTAGTATCTCGGACCCCACTACTCCTTTACTGGGTTTTATCACAGAGTCTCCGACCCAGAGAGTCGATAGAGGCTGCTTTAGACTGTGGGGGGTGCCAGGTTGCACGTTCTCCTATGGTGTGATATCTCTGCCACCGCCCCTCCCCCACTGGGTCAAGTCCCAGGGAGTACAGTACTGGGATTTCTTCTCTGTGGCCCGCAATTTGACTCACTGTTCTTGAGTACGCAGATGTAGCTGTACTGGCCTCGCTGAATTCGCTGCTGCTGCCGCCGGGGCAATATGGCGCCGCTGCTACGCCCTCGGCTATGGGGCTGGCGTTTTTCTTCGTGATTTTGATTTCTACTCTGATTCCCTGCAGCGTGTGCTGAGCTCGGCCACTGGGAGCTTTAGATGCTCTCTGCGTGGAGAAATCCCGCCTAGCTGTTCCGCAGTGGCTCACCTCGGCTTGCTGTAGCCGTCCCGTGAATTCGCCGGTGCCGCCGGCAGTATGGCGCTGCTGCCGCGTCTGCCGCGTCCTCGGGCGCAAGGCCGGTTATCTCCTCTGTGGCTCTGTTCTCAGTCCGCTTTCTCTCTGGAGCCTGGTGATTTTTTGTTTCACTGGTGATGGTGTTTTCTGGCTATGAAAGGCGCTGATTTTGTGGTAATGGAGATTTGTTGTTAGCGGGGCTCTTAAGCCCCGCCTTTCTCGGTCGCCATCTTCCCGGAAGTTCTGTAGCAGCTCTTTCTTAACCACTTTCCCAGAGTCTACTTTGGAATTGCTGAATCTCTTCTTTTAAAAGTACCCTCCATAACATGAGCCAAAATGTTAATGGAATAATATTTAACTAGCCTACTCATTGATACGTATTTTATGAGTTCTGGTAACCTGATTTGGAGTCAAAACTTCTGCTTTGTTTCAAACAAAACCCACTTACCTCATCTCACCCTGAAACTGAGTCAAAAATATAGGTTGTTGAACAACAGCATTTGATTTTTCATTTTTCATTTTTGAATGGTGCTGGGGATTGCACCCAAGGCCTCGCACATGCTAGGCAAGTGGTCTACCACTGAACTACATACACTCTAGTCCCAGGAATGGTATAAACATTGTGGCTGTTTTTATACTACAGCTATTCAGTGTGCCATAGTCATGAAAACTAATGAATTTTTTATTTATGATTGTTAGGGAACTTTCTAAGGAGTATGAAAATCAAGATAAGATACTGAATAAGTCAGTGAAAAGTGGCACGAGGAGGGAAAAGTCTGCGACCTGGCACCTAGCAAACAGAAAATGTGGGCCAAAAACGAGATAGTCTTCTTATACGTCTGGTAAGTTTCCTCAAAGTTGTTTCTAGTAAACTGCAAGTTAATATGCAAATGTGAGTTTTTTTGTTTTTTGTGGGTTTTTTTTGCAAATGTGACTTTAAGAGTATTTTTAAAGCTGGGTGTGGTGACACATGTTTATAATTCCTGTACTTGGGAGGCTGAAACAGAAGGATCTAGGTTCGTGGCCAGGCTTAGGTACTTAGGCCCTCCACAACTTGGTGAGAACTTGTTTTAAAATAAAGAATAAAATATCGCGCTGGAGGTGTAGATTGGATTAAAAATGTCCGTGGGTTCAATCCCCAGTACCACAAAAAAAAGCTTATATTTAAGCTAGTCTATGAAAAGCTTCCTATTTTAAAATTTCAATAATAGCCAAAAATGTTTGTGTGTGTGGGGGGGGGCTAGGGATTGAACCCAGGTGTATGCTACCTCTGCGGTGTACCTCCACCCCCATTTTTTATGTATGTATTTATTGTTAGAAATAAATTTCCTTGGTGCCATAAGAAAAGACACATGTCTAAAAGTGGCTCAGCAAGGCAATTTTACTTTTTTATGGAACTAAGGATTGTACCTGAGGACATTGTACTTCAGAGCTATATCCCCAGCCTTATTTTTTCATTTTGAAACAGGGTCTCAGTAAATTGCAAAGGCCCCTACTGAGTACCTGAACTCAGATGCATTGTACCCGTGCATTAGATACCCAGCCTTTTTATTTTTGTTTTAAGACAGGGTCTTGCTGGGTTGCTGAGAGTCTTGATAGCCTCAAAACTGATTTTCCTGTCTCAGCCTCCCAAGTTCTAGGATTAGAAGAGTGTTCTACCATGCCCAGGTGATCTTTAATCTTTTTTTTTTTTTTTTTTTTTTTTTTGCAGTACTGGGGATAGAACCCAGGAACATTATGCTTTTTTTTTTCTTTTTCTTTTTTTTTTTTTTTTGGTGGTACTGGGGTTCCTGGAAGCCCTTCTACCTCCAAGCTCCACTCCCAGAACTATTTTAACAATTTTATTTTGAAACAGGGTCTCCTAAGCCAGCGCACGCGGCTGGCTTCGAACCTGCGCGATCCTCCTGTCTCTGCCTCCCAAGTGCGGGGATTACAAGCGTGCGCCACCACACTCGGCAAACCCAGGAACATTATTCTACCTCCAAGATACACCCCAGACATATATATATATTTTATGCGGGTCTGGGTATGGAACCCAAGGGCATTCAACCTCTGAAAAACTACAACCCCTGACCTGTTTTTTATTCTTTATTTTGAAATAGGGTCTCACTGAGTTGCAAAGGGCCTCAGTAAGTAGCTGAGGCTGTCTGAAAACTGCGATCCTCTAGTCTCTGCCTCCCAAATCCTGGGATTACCAACATGCACCACCACGCCCGGCTTTTAGTCTTTATTTTGAAAAAGGGTTTCACTAGTTTGCAAAGGGCCTCACTAAGTTGCAGAGGATGTCCACGAATTGTGATCCTCCTGTCTCAGCCCCCAAATGCTGGGATTATAAGTGTGCACCACAACTCCCAGCTGATCTTTCTTTTTAATAAAAAAAAAAAACCACGGACTAATCTTGCAAAACCACTCTGTACTAAATATTACAGAATACTTTTTAGAATTATAATTGTTGGAGCCAGTGTGGTGGCACATGCCTGTAACCCCAGTATTTAGGAGGCTAAGTCAGGAGCATCTCAAGGGTAGTCTCAGCAACTCAGTGAGACCCTCTTTCAAAATACTAAACAAAAAAGGGTTAGGGATGTAACTTGGAGGTAAAATTCCCCTGGGTTCCATTTCCAGTACTGAAACAAAACAGTTATAATTGCTTGTAGGAGTGTGGTAAGTCTGGTCATACGTTATTGGTGATTTTTTAATTCTCCCTGAGAGAGGAAAGAGAGAGAGAGAGAGAGAGAGAGAGAGAGAGAGAGAGAGAAGAGAAGAGAAGAGAAGAGAAGAGAAGAGAAGAGAAGAGAAGAGAAGAGAGAGGGAGGAGAAGAGAGGGGGGGGGAGAGAAGAGTGTGTGTGTGTGTGTGTGTGTGTGTGTGTGTGTGTTTGCGCGCATGTAGTGCTGGGGATTGAACCCAAGGGCTACACCCTTAGTCCTCTTTTTATTTTTTATTTTGAAACAGTCTTGCTAAGTTGCTGACAGCATCACAATACTTGCTGAGGCTGTCTTCAAACCCATGATCCTCTTGTCTCAGCCTCACAAGTACTGCATTATAGGTGTGCACCACTGTGCCTGGCTTCCTGAGTCTTCTAAAAATCCATTGGTTTGACTTTGATGCAGCATTTCAGGAACCATGAGAAGACTCAGATGTTCTGGCCCATAGCCCATTCTCCTAAAAAGTTGCCATCACACCCAAAGTGCCAAACTTGCGTTGGTGGTACAGTGGTTAGCATAGCTGCGTTCCAAAGTGCCAAACTCACAGGTGTTTTCTGGATTGGCACTTCGTGTTTGCTTTCTCTTCTGCTTTGCCACTGGGCTTACCCACTGGGATGGTAAGAGAGTAAAGCAAAAGCTTGTGTTAGGCACACCTATTCATACAGCAAACGTTCCTGAGGACCTTCCCACCACATCTCAGTGCCACCATAAATACATGCAAAGCCACCTTGTTTGTACGGCAGGACAGGAAGGCATCCAGTCCTTGTACTTCCCCCATGGGTCACGGAGCATCACAGGCTTCCATGATGAACTGAAGGTCCTCCTTTATCCCTCCTCTTTGTGGGCCAAGCATAAAAAAACAAATGGAGGCCACAAGGCCAGGCATGGTAGCCCACACCTATAACTCTAGTACTTGAGAGGCTGAAACAGGAGGATTCCAATTTGGAGTCCAGCCTCTGCAAATTATGCAAGACCCAGTTTCAAAGTGAGAAAAGGCCAGGAGTGCAGGTCAGTGGTACAGAGCCCCTGTGTTCTACCCTCAGTACCACATGAAAAAAAATATTTTCAGTTTTCTGTAAAACTGAGAGCCTATTTATTTTTGTTCTTTCTTTTCTCGCCAGGGTCAATGTAAAGAAAGTGAGAACCCGAGAGTTCGTCACAGAATCATAAGAGACGATACTCGCTTGGAAAGGTTAGAGGAAGAGTTGAAGGTAAGTCCTTTAGCCTCAGAGATCTCGTTTTCACAAGGGAAAGGGGAATTACAAATGTAGACTCCTACGCCGGACTGTAATCCGGCACACGCTTGTAATCTCAGTAGTTGGGAGGCTGAGACAGGAGGATTGCCCGTTCGTGGCCAGCCTCAGCTGCTTAGTGAGGCCCTCCGCAACTTACTGAGACCCTGTTTCAAAGTAAGAAATAAATCGGGCTTGGTAGCACTCACCTACAATCCCAGTATTTGGGAAGCTGAGACACAATAAATAAATACTGATGATACTAAATAAATAAACAATAAATGAAATAAATAAGTAAATAAATAATACTAAATAAATACTAATAATGAAGACTAAATACTACAATTAATAAATAGTAGGGTGACTATCTATGTAGTAAATAATAGCAGAAAATTTATACTATGTAGGAAATAAACATGAAATTTATAAAGTATAAACTAAAGGAAATACAAAGAAAAGATGAATACGTAGTCATAATAAGAGTTTTTAATCTGTTTCTCTTGGTCTGGGACTGATCAGAAGTTGAACAAGCTAGGCGCAGTGGTGCCTCCTATAATCTCTGTACTTATGAAACAGGAGGGTCTCCTCTGACAGGGTTCTTGTCCAGTGGATTTCAACGAATAAAGTCCAAGGGCTAGTGAAAGGTTTAGAAAAATGAGAGTTTATTTTAAGTCAGGGAAAGATAGATGACAAAGCAGCCCCCCCAAGAAGGGGGGTTTCTCAGAAAGAGAGGACCCACCGAAGCTCTTGGGAAATGGGCTTTTAAACTTACTGAGGTTTCCCATCTGTTCTTTTGTGATTGATCAGAATTGGGTTTGGGGGAACCAATGACTTTTGTACAATTCTGATTCTCAATTTGAATTGGACTGGTAGGCACTGACTTTCTGATGCCCACTGGTCTCTCCCATTCCTGTTTAGCTCCCCCCACCTCACAGAAGGTGATGCAGATGGCCTTTTTAATTCTTCCTATTCCTAGGAGGGAATGGGGAAGGAGCTAGGAAAAAGCCCCACAAGTGCTGTGTGCATGTATGTCACTATCGACATCATTTACAGTATGACGTGAGACTATAATGCACCAATAAAAGTATATTAAAACTAAAGGTAAGCCAGGCGTGGAGGTGCATGCTTGTAATCCCAGCATTTGAAAGTCTGAGACAGAGGATTGTGGTTTGCGGACAGCCTCAGTTACAGAGCAAGGCCCTTCGCAATTCAGTGAGAGCCTGTTTCAAAAATAAAAAGACTGAAAAATAGGGCTGAGGGTGTAGCTCGGAGGTAGAATGCCCCTGGGTTCCATCCTCAGTACTGCAATAAATAAATAAATGAATAAATAAATAAATAATAAAGGTAGAAGTATTTTATAAATGGCTTTTGTAAATCCCACTTTTTGTTATCCTTGAAGGAGCACATTGGCCTTTGCTTATACTCTTCTGCTGGGTATTCAAGACCAGATAGCCCTATGTTGGGCAAACACAAGTTTTTCTACCATTTTTTGTTGTTGACGTCAGTCAAGTCTCATCAGGGTGACTCTTAGTGACCTGATGAGGGTTTACCTCTACCAATTGTGCCGTCTATCAGGACAGGCCATGGTCCTGCTTCCCTTGAAGCATCGAGAACATTTTCCTCTCCACTGACCTCTCTTTTTTGCAGCATATGTGTTGGTGGCTCCCAGTCTCTGGGGCCTCAGGACCTCCTTATTCAGAAGGTCAGATGACTTACAGAGTTGCAGACCTTCATTGAGGTCCCATTAACCCTGGTTCCTATTTGCCTTCGAAGGGCTGAGGCCAATCCTCATTACCCATTTTATTTCCTGATTGTTCTCTAAATCTCAGTTGTTGGACACCCAGAAGGTGAGTTTGACCAATCCTTTTAACCTGTCTTCTACGTGACAGCTATTATCTCAAAACATTACTTGGGAGTTATACTTCTTTTAAATGTTAACAAACGATAGTTACATAGTTTTACAAGAAAAACACAAAACAGAATTATCAGTAGCAAAACACATTTCATTTCTATATTTGCATAAAGAAGATGATATAATGTAATTAGGAACACGTAAATATGAACTTGAAAAGGATATCACTATTTTGTTTTGTTAGATGCCATTAGTTTAGAAAAGTGTTTTCTTATGTTTTGTATTTTAGAAGTCTTATACATTTTGGGAACACAAATATCTAAAACATTATTGTCAATATATAGCAAGAAACATAGGCAATTATATTAATATAATATAAATTTTTCTCTCTGTTTTTATAAAATTTTACCAAAGCAGATCTATACCTTAAGAAAACCAAATTGTTTCAAACACAAAACTGATGTATTTAATGTGACCTTTAGAAAACCCTTTAAATAATTTCTTTTAATTCTAACTAGCTTCGTCCATACAAACATTTTTCATCAGTTTTCCCCTTTACCAATTATTTACAACTTCCTCAAACCCTATGCAACTTGCTTAGCATTCAGATTTTTGTTTTGCTATTTCTTTTCCTCTATGGGATAATTCAGTTATTTTGAACAAAGTTTTGCCATACAAAATTCTTTCTCACCTAAAAGAATTTCCCTCTTTCTTTTAAGTGTATCATAATATTCCTTCATGCCTATAAGTATCTCTTTTACTTATTGGGTTTTCAGTTTCCTTCTGCCTGTTTAGACTCTAGTGGTAGGTAAATATTTATTTGCATGGCCAGAAGGGCCCACATCTGATTTGCTTTGCTGGCATAGCTTTGGGTTTTTTTCTTATCACAAACTTTAGACCCTTTACTTTTTTCCTGCAAAACAGATCCGGCTTGCTACATTTTTCTATGGTGGTCTTCCTCTCTGTCTTTTAATATATACTACCAAACTCAAGCACAGAAAAGAGTAGGCATTTTTCTTTAGTGTCTGTTGCGTCAACAGATCCCCAGTTTCACAAAATACAATCTAAGAGAGTGTTAGTGGCCTTGGCAGATGAAGAGTTTCCCATCTGAAAGACAGAGGAGGAAAAATCTTCCTTTTTGTTCTCTCACTGTGTGATTGACCAAAGCATGTTTTGGCTTCTGAACCTGATTCCCATTCATGCATGGCAATGGGCAGGATGTGTCTATGAGATGTGTCTGTGCTTCCCAATGAGACATGGAGCTGGCACCTATTTATGACCAGTGGATGCCTGTGTATGAGCCTATGGTGAGTGCTAGCAGGATGCAGAGGTGACACCTATTTCGGGCCACCACTTGTCTAGGAATGCATCTCTAGTTGGTACCAGTGATATGTGGAGCTAGCACCTATTTATGACTGCCAGATGCCTGTGTATGCATCATGGTGGCTAGTCAGACCTGGAGCCGGTGCCTGTTTTCTGCCTGCCTGTGACTTTATTGTCAAAGGGAAGTCTCTTTAGTCTCTCTGTGTTTTAGTGTTTTTTTAGGACAGTGGCCAGTAAGGGAATAAAACTTGGGATGTTTAGCATTGCTTTTGATATCGTATTTCCAGCATCTGGACCAATAAAATTTGGCCTCTTTCTAGAGGGTTTGAAAATATCCAGTGCTGGAGCCAGTGAAGCTGGGATTGGAGCCTGCCGCGAGGCAAGGCCGGTGGTGAGGCCTCTGAGACCAGGATTGGAGTCTGCCGAAGGGTTAGGCCAGTTCTGGGGTCAGCGAGGCTGGGATTGGAGCATGCCTTGTGGTATGGTCAGTATTCGTGAAGCGTTCCATATTTTTATATTACCTTATCATACTTAAAGTCTTTCTCAACCTAAACATATCCTCTACCTAATCCGACTCCTTTACCAATCACCCCAGCTCCTCCCACATCACCCACCCTCAACACTGGAAAGGCTCTGCTGACTAGCCGATACCCTAACTCCTAATATTAAGATTTGACTAAGCATAATACTCACGAACGATGGGTAGAAACCAGAAAAACAGGACAGAGAACGCTATAAATACAAGAACCAGGAATTATGAAGAGACAGCAGAAATCATGAATACTGACCTACTAGAAATGCAAGAAGGGGAGTTCAGAATCTTGTTGTTCAATATGATGAAAGGATTTAAAACAAGTATAGAGGAGGTTAAAGGTGAACTAGAAACACTAAAAAAGAATCAGAAAGAGGTCTGGAATGAAATGAAAGAGGCAATAAGTGAAATGAAGACAGCAATAGAAAGAAATTCTGGAAGATTAGATGAAATGGAAAACAGAATATCAATATTAGAAGACAGTACATCCCAAACCGAAAACACAGTCAGTGATATACAGAAATCTTTACAGCAACAAAACCTAAACATCCAGCAATTATGGGATAATATGAAGCGCCCTAATTTACGGATAATAGGCATTGAGGAAGGAATAGAGGTACAGACCAAGGGCATCTGTAATATCTTCAAGGAAATAATCTCAGAGAATGTTCCAAATATGGAAAGAGACTTCGATCTTCAAGTCCAGGAGGCATACAGAACTCCACTGAGACAAAACCAAAGAAAGACCACTCCATGCCACATAATAACCAAAATGACCAATATAGAGGCTAAGGAAGGAATCTTAAAAGCAGCGAGAACAAAAGGACGGGTGACATATAGAGGCAAAACAATAAGAATCACCCCAGACTATACAACCCAGGTTAGGAATGCTAGGAGAGACTGGTACGACGTGATTCAGACCCTGGAAGAAAATAACTTCCAACCAAGCTCATCTATCCAGCAAAACTACTACTCAAGATCAATAGTGAAACCAAAGTCTTTCACGATAAACAGAATCTCAAAAAATTCATGAATTCAAAGCCAACACTAGAGAAAATTCTTAAAGAAATAAACCATAAGGAAGAAAAAAGAAGCAGACTTCAGAATCAGAGAAGAGAGGAAGTTAATAAGTGGGCCACTTAAGTAAAGAAGAAAGATCACACCACCCAAGAGTAGACAGAACACAAAATGGCAGAAAACAAAAATCATATTTCAATAATATCTCTTAATGTCAAAGGACTTAACTCACCAATCAAAAGGCATAGACTGGCAATGTGGATTAGGAAACATAATCCAAATATATGCTGTCTGCAAGAAACTCACCTCACAGCCAAAGACATTCACAGGCTGAAGGTGAAAGGATGGAAAAAGATATACCATGCCACCAGTGACCAAAAAAGAGCAGGGGTAGCAACCCTGATATCCAACAAAACAGACTTTAAACTAAAACACATCAAAAGAGACAAATCAGGGCACCTCCTTTTACTAAAAGGAACAATATACCAAGAAGATATAATGATAGTAAATATTTATGCCCCAAATATGGGTGCAACCACATTTGTAAAACAAACCCTTCTGGACATAAGATCCCAAGTAGACCCAAATACAATAATTCTGGGAGGCTTTAATACGCCTCTCACACCACTGGATCGATCTTCAAGGCAAAAGATGAGTAAAGACGTTTTAGAACTAAAGGAAATCATAAACCAAATGGACCTAATAGACATTTTCAGAGCATTTCAACCAGGAACTACAGAATACACTTTCTTCTCAGCAGCCCATGGAACCTTCTCCAAAATGGATCACATCCTGGGACACAAAGAAAATACCAGCAAATTCAAAAAATGTAATATAATTCCTTGCATCTTTTCAGACCACAACGGAATAAAAGTAGAAATCAACAAGAGGAAACTCGAAAGAAAGTATTCAAATTCATGGAGAATGAATGATACACTATTGAACGACGAATGGGTAAGAGCAGAAATTAGGGAAGAAATAAAGAAATTTATGGAAACAAACGAAAACAGAGACACAACCTACCAAAACCTATGGGACACCATGAAAGCAGTACTAAGAGGAAAGTTTATTGCATTGAGTGCCCACATAAAAAGGACGGAGAACCACCAAGTAAAGAACCTAATGACACAACTCAAGGATCTAGAAATTCTGCAACAGTCTATTCCCAAAGCCAGCAGAAGGCAAGAAATCATCAAAATTAGAGCAGAAATAAATGAAATAGAGAACAAAAAAACAATTCAAAGAATCAATAAAACAAAAAGTTGGTTCTTTGAAAAGATTAACAGAATTGATAAACCCCTGGCCAACCTAACCAAAAGAAAAAGAGAATCAACTCAAATTATCAAAATTAGAAATGAAAAAGGAGATATCACCACAGATAGTGAAGAAATTCAAAATATTATCAGAAACTACTTTAAAAATTTATACTCCAATAGACTTGAAAACCTGGAAGAAATTGATAGATTTCTAAGCACAGTTAACCTTCCTACACTCAGTCAAGAGGACATAGCAAGCCTAAACCAATCAATAACAACCAAAGAAATAGAAATGGCAATAAAAATTCTTCCACCAAAGAAAAGCCCAGGCCCAGATGGGTTTCCAGCTGAATTCTACAAAACCTTCAGTGAACAACTAATACCAATACTGCATAACATGTTCCGGGAAATTGAAAGAGATGGAACTCTTCCAAATTCCTTCTATGAGGCCAGTATCACGTTAATCCCCAAACCAAATAAAGATACCTCAAGAAAGGAAAACTACAGACCAATATCCTTAATGAACATAGATGCAAAAATTCTAAACAAAATACTAGCTATACGCATTCAAAACTATATCAAGAGAATAATACATCATGACCAAGTCTGTTTCATCCCAGAAAAACAAGGCTGGTTCAACATACGCAAATCAATACATGTTATTCACCACATAAATAGAACCAAGAACAAAAACCACATCATCATAGCAATAGATGCTGAAAAAGCATTCGACAAAATCCAACACCCATTTATGTTAAAAACACTGCAAAAAATTGGAATAGAAGGAAAGTACTTCAACATCATCAAGGCAATATACTGCAAACCCAAAGCCAACATTATATTGAATGGGGAAAAACTGCAAGAATTTCCGCTACAGTCAGGAACAAGACAAGGATGCCCACTATCACCACTCCTTTTCAATATAGTCCTTGAGACTCTTGCTGCAGCAATCAGACAAGAGAAGGAAATCAAAGGAATTCACATAGGAAGAGAGGAATTAAAATTATCCTTATTTGCAGATGACATGATCCTTTATCTGGAAGACCCAAAGAACTCAACCAAAAGACTTCTGGACCTGATTGACAAATTCAGCAAAGTCGCAGGTTACAAAATCAACCTAAAGAAATCAGTGGCTTTTCTTTATCCCAACAACGAATACACAATGAAAGAAATAAAAACAACAATTCCATTCACTATAACCTCAAAACCAATAAAATACCTAGGAATAAACCTAACCCAAGATGTAAAAGACCTCTACAACAAAAACTATAAAACATTAAAGAAAGAAATTGAAGAAGACCTTGGAAGATGGAAAGATCTCCCGTGCCCATGGATAGGCAGAATAAATATCATCAAAATGGCCATTCTGCCAAAACTGATCTATAGGTTCAATGCAATTCCCATTAAAATACCAGTGAGATTCTTCAGAGACCTAGAAAAATCAATCATGAATTTCATATGGAGAAAGAAAAGACCTAAAATAGCCAAAGCAATTCTCAATAACAAGAAACACGCAGGAGGCATTACAATCCCAGACTTCAAACTATACTACAGAGCAATAGTAGTAAAAACAGCATGGTACTGGCACAAAAACAGATATACTGACCAGTGGATTAGAATAGAAGATACAGAAACAAACCCACACATCTTTAGTCAATTAATCTTTGACAAAGGGGCCAAACACATACGCTGGAGAAAAGCCAACCTTTTCAACAAGTGGTGCTGGGAGAACTGGCTAACCATTTGTAAAAAGATGAATCTAAACCCCTATATCTCACCAAACACAGGAATCAACTCAAGATGGATCAAAGACTTAGAAATTAGACCTGAGACTGTGAAGTTAGTAGAGGAGAGCATAGGTTCAACACTACAACATATTGGCACAGGCAGTAACTTTCTCAACAAAACCTCCAAAGCTCAGGAAATTAAAGCAAGAATAAACAAGTGGGATAACATCAAACTAAAAAGTTTCTTCTCATCAAAGGAAACTATCAATAACCTAAAGAGGAAGCCTACAGAATGGGAAAGGATCTTTACCAGCCACCATTCTGATAGGGGGCTAATATCCAGAGTATACAAAGAGCTCAAAAGACTCTACACTAGCAAAACAAACAACCCAATCAAGAAATGGGCAAATGAACTAAATAGACACTTCACAAAAGAAGAGATACAAAGGGCTAATAGATACATGAAAAGTTGTTCTTCATCACTGGCCATCAGGGAGATGCAAATCAAAACTACACTGAGATTCCATCTAACCCCAGTCAGAGTAGCAAGCATAAAGAAATCAAATAACAATAAATGCAGGCGAGGATGTGGGGAAAGAGGAACTCTTTTACACTGTTGGTGGGAATGCAAACTAGTTCAACCACTATGGAGATCTGTGTGGAGATTCCTAAGAAAGTTGGGAATAGATCCACCATATGATCCAGCTATACCACTCCTGGGTATCTTTCCAAAGGGGTTGAATTCAGAGAACTACAGCAACATATGCATACCTATGTTCATAGCAGCACATTTGTAATAGCCAAAATATGGAACCAACCCAGATCACCATCAACAGATGAATGGATAGCAAAACTGTGGGAAATACACACAATGGAATTCTATTCAGCCATAAAGAAGAACAAAATTATATCATTTGCAAGAAGATGGAAAGCCCTGGAGAACATTATGTTAAGTGAGATCAGCCAAGCACAAAAGAAGAAGATACATATGTTTCCTCTAATATGCCCAAACTAGGAAACACAAAGAATACCAGTGGGACTCCAGATATTGAAGGGGAAATACTAGCTAAGTTTGGATGGTAAGATAGGAGAGGAGGAAGGCCGGTCTTGATTAATGAGGGTCTACACCTGAACATGTGTAAAATTATGAATAAGACATGGTTAACCTGGACAACCATTGGTGGGAGGGGGGAAGGGAAAATGGGGGCGGGGGGGTGAGGGCACCAAATATAGTATAAATGTATACTATTTATGTTCAATAAAAAATAAAATGGTATGCTCACATATCCAAAAATAATAATAATAATAATAATAATAATAATAATAATAATAATTTTTTTAAATGAGCCTATGGTGAGTACTAGCAGGATGCAGAGGTGACACCTCTTTCTAGAGGGTTTGAAAATCTCCATATAACTCTATCAACTAAAGATTGTTAAATAGTGTTTTATTGGTCTGATCACTATTTTCAAATTTTTTATTTTTACTATTTTTGTTTTCCTGGGGATTGAACCCAAGAGCATTTTACCTCCTAGCTACACCCCCAAT
Source organism: Muscardinus avellanarius (assembly GCF_963383645.1). Lineage (NCBI taxonomy): Eukaryota > Metazoa > Chordata > Mammalia > Rodentia > Gliridae > Muscardinus > Muscardinus avellanarius. The sequence continues at coordinate 15,675 of NW_027664479.1, forward strand.
CCTATTTTTTATTCTTTGTTTTGAAATAGGATTTCCATAAGTTGCAGAGGGCCTAAGTAGCTGAGGCTGGCTGTGAACTTGGATGATTTTGTCTTAGGCTCCCAAATTTTTTAGAGTGCTCATATAAAAGATGGATAGTTATTCCCATCAAAGCAATATAAACAACTACACATTTTCCCAAGCCCTGATTTCCAGCAACCTTTGTTGTCTTTTAGTAAAGACCCCAAAACAAAGCCATTTTACAGTATTGTTTCCCTATATTCCAACAACCTAGAAGGTCACTCAGTAGACTCAAATGCTGTAGATCCTAAAAAGCCAAGAGCATTTCAAAGTGTTAATTATGTCTTATGTTTAATTTAATAATTAAATTTTATTTTATCCCTGAAAATAAAAATGCCAAATAAATGTCATTAGTATTTTAAAACATTTCCTGCTGGAGAAAAACCTTAAAATCAATGAACACTGTATTTGAAGACTTCCTGCAGATGTAAATATAATCTTGATTGACTCTTTACCTAGGAAAAACCGGCATATGATAATATTTAGGGACATTTTTACTTACTTTAATCTCATGAATAGATCTTAAGTTTACATAGCTGTTAGATATACTTAAGTCACATAAACACAGAGGCATTTGGTTGTTGTTTTTATTTTTTGAGTGCTTATTTTAGTGCCATGTAGACAATATACAGAAACATTATACACATAGCACAATAAAATCAACAGGTGGGGGAAAGAGAGTTAAGACAGTAGGAGAGAAAAATACAAAAAAGAGACTCCAAAAGCCTCTAGTTAAACAAAACAAAAATGCATCAGAACAGAAAATATATGCTCACAAACTCAGGAGTGGTAGAACTGGACTGTATGGTGGGTCTATTCCTAGCTTTCTTAGGAATCTCCACACAGATCTCCATAGTGGCTCAACTAGTTTGGACTCCCACCAACAGTGTAAAAGAGTTCCTCTTTCCCCATATCCTCTCCAGCATTTGTTGTTATTTGATTTCTTTATGCTTGCCACTCTGACTGGGGTTAGATGGAATCTCAGTGTAGTTTTGATTTGCATCTCCCTGATGGCCAATGATGGAGAACATCTTTTCATGTATCTATTGGCCCTTTGTATCTCTTCTTTTGTGAAGTGTCTATTCAGTTCATTTGCCCATTTCTTGATTGGGTTGTTTGTTTTGCTAGTGTAGAATCTTTTGAGCTCTTTGTATATTTTGGATATTAGCCCCCTATCAGAGTGGTGGCTGGTAAAGATCTTTTCCCATTCTGTATGCTTCCTCTTTAGGTTACTGACAGTTTCCTTTGATGAGAATAAACTTTTTAGTTTGATGCCATCCCATTTATTAAGTCTTGCTTTAATTTCCTGAGTTTTGGAGGTTTTGTTGAGAAAGTTACTGCCTGTGCCTATATGTTGTAGTGTTGAGCCTATGCCCTCCTCTAATAACTTTACAGTTTCTGGTTCAATTATTAAGTCTTTAATCCATCTCGAGTTGATTCCTGTGCATGGTGAGAGGTAAGAATTTAATTCCATCTTTCTACATATGAATAGCCAGTTTTCTCAGCATCATTTGTTGAAAAGGCTGTCTTTTCTCCAGTGTATGAGTTTGGCCCCTTTTGTCAAAGATTAATTGACTAAAGATGTGTGGGTTTGTTTCTTTATCTTATATTCTAATACACTGGTCAGTATACCTGGCATTGTGCCAGTACCATGCTGTGTTTACTACTATTGATCTATAGTATAATTTGAAGTATGGGATTGTGATGCCTCCTGCGTGATTCTTATTACTGAGGATTGCTTTGGCTATTCTGGGTCTTTTCTTTCTCTGTATAAAGTTCATGATTGATTTTTCTAGGTCTCTGAAGAATGTCACTGGTATTTTAATGGGAATTGCATTGAATATATAAATCACTTTTGGCAGAATGGCCATTTTGATGATATTTATTCTGCCCATTCATGAGCACGAGAGGTCTTTCCATCTTCCAAGGTCTTCTTCAATTTTTTTCTTTAATGTTTTATAGTTTTTGTTGTAGAGGTCTTTTACCTCTTGGGTTAGGTTTATTCCTAGATATTTTATTGGTTTTGAGGTTATAAGTGAATGGAATTGTTTTCTTTGTTTCTTTCATTGTGGATTCATTGTTGGTGTAAAGAAAAGCCACTGATTTCTTTAGGTTGATTTTGTATCCTGTAACTTTTCTGAATTTGTTAATCAGCTCTAGAAGTCTTTTGGTTGAGTTCTTTGGGTCTTCAAGATAAAGGATCATGTCATCTGCAAATAAGGATAATTTTAATTCCTCTCTTCCTATTTTAATTCCTTTGATTTCCATCTCTTGTCTTATTGCTGCAGCAAGAGTCTCAAGGACTATATTGAAAAGGAGTGGTGATATTGAGTATCCTTATCTTGTTCCTGATTTTAGGGGACATTTTTGCAGTTTTTCCCCATTCAATATAATGTTGGCTTTGGGTTTGTTGTATATTGCCTTAATGATGTTGAGATATATTCCTTCTATTCCAATTTTATGCAGTGTTTTTGACATAAATAGGTGTTGGATTTTGTCAAATGCTTTTTCAGCATCTATTGCTATGATGATGTGGTTTTTGTTCTTGATTCTATTTATGTGGTGAATTACATGTATTGGGTTTCATATGTTGAACCAGCCTTGTTTTTCTGGGATGAAGCCAACTTGGTCATGCTGTATTATTCTCTTGGTATGGTTTTGAATACATATGGCTCGTATTTTGTTTAGAATTTTTGCATCTATGTTCATTAAGGTTATTTGTCTGTAGTTTTCCTTTCTTGAGGTATCTTTATTTGGTTTGGGGATTAATGTGATACAGGCCTCATAGAAGGAATTTGGGGGAGTTCCATCTTTTTCAATTTCCTGGAATAAGTTATTTAGTACTGGTATTATTTCTTTACTGAAGGTTTTGTAGAATTCAGCTGGAAACCCATCTGGGCCTGGGCTTTTCTTTGATGGAAGAATTTTTATTGCCATTTCTATTACTTTGTTTGCTGTTGGTTGGTTTAGGCTTGCTATGTCCTCTTGGTTCAGTTTAGGTAGGTTAATTGTGCTTAGGAATCTGTCAATTTCATTTGTGTTGAGTGTTCCACATTTTAACTCATTGGTTAATTTAAAAAATTGTTTTGAAGTGCCAGGTAACTATAAAAAAATGGATATTTCCTGCTTCAAAACCATTGTGAATCTACAATTATGAGACAGGATGGTGGTGATAACTGGCTATACAAAAAGGTGGACCTGAGCATGATGATGGTTTTACAGAATAGATAACATGTAAATGAAGCTCACTCAGCAAAAAACCATGGGAGGAAGCTCATCTGCATATGAACATAATGTTAGAACAAGTCTAGGTTCAGCAGCAAGTTCACCGGATGGCTCCAGACCAATGCACTCAACAGCCCACCAGGCTCCAGAGAGGAGCGGCAGACAGCGAGCCGAGGTGAGCCGCTGTGGAACATCCGGGAGGAATTCGGCAGATTTTTCTACGCAGGAAGCATCTAAAGCTCCCAGTGGCTGGGCTCAGCACACGCTGCAGGGACTCAGAGCGGAGCTCAAAACCAGAGAAGAAATACGCCAGACTCACAGCCGAGGGTGTGGCAGCGGCACCATAATGCCACCTGCAGCAGCAGCAGCAGTGAATTCACCGAGTCCACTTCAGCTCCATCTGCACAGTCAACAACAGTGAGTCAAATTGCAGGCCCCAGAGGAGAAATCCCAGTACTGTATTCCCAGGGACTTGACCCAGTGGGGGAGTGGCAGTGGCAGAGATATCACACCATAGGAAAACACCCAACTGGGCACCCTCCATGGTCTAAAGCAGCCTTGATTGACTCCCTGCTTCTGAGACTCTGCGATACAACCCAGTAAAGGAGTAAAGGGTCTGAGATACCACAGACTCAAGATACAGAGCACCTTAAGTGAAGTTGTAGTGACCCAAGGGAAGAACCCAGAGAAGGCACAAACTCCCAAAATCATGGGAAAGAGGGATAACAATAGAGCAATGGATGCCCACAACTCTACAACATCAGAACCCAATAAAACAGAAATTCAGAGATTTATAGAAGATCAAATCAGGAAAATAACTGTAGATAATAGAGGTGTTTTGAAAAGAATTCAGAGAGAGACAAAAAGAGATAAAGGATGCAATTAATGAAGTAAAGTCCTCAATTCAAACTACAAACAACCGATTAGACCACATGGAGAACATAATCTCGCTCTTAGAAGATGATCAATTCAAAAATGAACGCATAGTTTCTAATCTAGAAAAAAATATCCCACAGCAGGAATCTGACATTGAAGAAATATGGGACCGTTTTAAGAGAGCAAACCTAAGAATAATTGGATTAGAGGAGGGAAAAGAAGGTGAAACCAAAGCGATCAATAATCTCTTCAAGTAAGTAATAGCAGAAAATTTTCCAAACATAGAGCAAGAGGTCGATACACAAGTCCAGGAAACTTATAGAACTCCCTTTAGACAGGATCGGAGAAGAGGATCCTCACGCCATATAATTGTCAAAATGACCAGTGTGGAAGCCAAGCAGAGAATCTTAAAGGCAACAAAAACTAAGGGCCAAGTGACATTCAGAGGCAAACCAATTAGAATCACTCCGGACTTCCCAAACCAAGTCATGAGAGCCAGAAGGGCTTGGAGTAACATATTTCAAACTCTGAAAGAAAACAACTTCCAGCCAAAAATTTCCTACCCAGCAAAACTTTCTATCAAATTAGATGGAGAAATAAGAAGCTTTCATGACAAACAGAAACTGAAGGAATTTATGTCTTCAAAACCAGTGCTAGAGAAAATACTCAAAGAGATTAAGTACAAAGAAGAAATAGGTAACACACACCAGAACCAGAGAAACAAGATTTTCCATCCAGCAGACAACTAGGATTGGTTATCTGTGGAGATTCATTATTTATGTTAGACTTTTACCTATCTCTAAATTGTATTGTTTGCTTTTATTGTTGTTAATTTTTAGGATTTCTAGTTGGAATATTAATATACCTTCAGATATAGCATTTGGAAATATTTTATGCCATTCTATTAGTATCTTTTAAATCTGTTTACATTGTCTTTGGATATACAATTTTTTTATTTTTTAGGGAGTTTTTATACCCTTCAGTTGCCTGTGCCATTGAAATCATATCCAAGAAATCACTGCCAATTTCAATGTTGTGAGGTTTTATGACCCAGATTTTCTCCTAAAAGTTTATACTCTTAAGATTTATATTTAGGTCTTTTATCTATTTTGAGTTAATATTTGTATATGGGATTAGGTAACGGTCCAATTTTATTCTTTTTCATGTAATTATTATTTTTCAACAGTATTTAGTTAAAAGATTATTAGTTCCTGCACCAAATGTTCATGGAAACTTGTCAAAAATATCTTGACAATATATGGAAGAATTTATCTCTAGGCTTTTTTTTTAACTCCGATGGTTTATATACCTGCCTTTAGAACAGTACTATACTGTGTCAATTATTGTAGCTTTATATGGTTTGAAATCAGAAAATATACACCTTCTAGCTTTGTTGGGTTTTGAGATCGCTTTGGGTATCTAGAGTCCATATTCCATATTAGGATAGATTTTTTTCTGAAAAATAAATATATAAATATAGCATAGTTTCACCTAAAAGAAAAAAAATATTCTCTGGTAAGAAAGAAAGCAAAAAGCAATATTGAAATGTTATCTTTAACTTATCAAAAGCTTCGTATCAGACAAATGAAACTGTTATGTGAGATTATCATTTTAAATTTTGGATAAATTGCTATAATACTAGATGTCAACCACTAAGCCAAGCATGGGAAGGAGGGATGGGGAGGGAATGGGGTGGGGATCAGGTAGGGGGCTGACTGGGCGATGTGTGCATGTATGTCTACAAAAGTTTTTTTTTTTTTTTATCCCACTATGATGTATGAATACAGTGCACCAATAAAAAAAAAGCAAAAAAAGCAAAAATCTTGGTAAATATTTTACTCTTAGCATATTCTTTTGTCATATATAACTTAAAAATAGCAGTATTCTTATTGGTTATTAATTTGTTTAGAAATTAAATGATTTATGAATTAATCAATGAGTTAAGATGTAATAATTTACAATTACTAGGAAAACATTATTACTTTTAATGGAATAAACACAAGGAACAGACACATGATATTACTATCATACATATATAGACATTTACAGTGAGACTGATAATACTCACTGAAGATAATAGCAACTATTGAAAATTCCTCCTAAGACAATTCAAAATAGATCTACAATTCTGGAATATGAAATCATTTTCTAACAGTGGCTAAAAATCAAATTTAACCAGAAAACATTTTGTTAAAATTGCCTGCAATTTGGGCAATTTTACTTGACCTGTAGCCATGGTAATGAATACTTAGGAGGTACCCAAGCCAGTTTTAAACTGATTAAATCATTCAATGGCCAAGGCCATCTATTCACCAACCAATGTTTGACACTTCTTCCCAAAAGACAGGCAATCAGAGACAAACTCACTACAAGAATTATGCTCCCAATCACCCACAGGCACCAATTACCAAGGCTATCAGTAAATAACCATGCTGCTATAGGAGTCAACCAACCCACTTATCTTCAGGACGTTGGCCGATCAAGGGCCCCACTGTTCCCAAAATCCTATGTAAGATAAAAAGACTGCTATACCGTGGCCTGTATAGCTCTCTCTTGCCATAGAAAGAAGACATTCAACATTTGTCTTTTCATTTTAAATATTAAAAACCCTCTTAGTCCTTTTAAGTCCATTACATTGACTGCCCTTTCTATTTCTCAATAAAATGCAATCGACTTTGCAATTCCTTTGATCTACTTACTATAACTAAAGCTATCATAAATGCCGCAAATGAATAAGTAAGCAATGACTCGTCACGATATTGGACTTTTCTGCCTCTGTGGGAGAAATACAGGCCTGCAGCTCCGCCCCGCCTCGAGGCTGTGAGTGAGCTCCCTGGCGGCCCAGCTGTCAGCTGCTGTGGCCGGTGGTGCCGCGCGCAGCAGGAGCGGTTGCCAGAGCGGTTGCTCCTTGGCCTGAGAGGTGGACGGGGCTGTCAGGCACCGACACCTCCCACCTGGGTGGCGGTGATCCGTGACCCAGAGGGGGTCCATGCCGCCTCGCTGCCTGTCGGGGGTGGGCTCCAGGCGCCCTCCTCCCCGGAGGACGCTGCAGTCGCTCTCCGGAGACGTTTTGAAGGTAGACCTGACAAGACTGTTGAGAGACCAGATGTGAAGCCTACGGGACCATGAGCCAATGACACCGAGGTATTTTGATGGAGTAACTGGAAGCCTTGTCCTGAGCTTAAGTAGGAATGGGGCGGGCGAGAGAAAAGATATCAGGACCTCAGTTGGGGGACCTGCTGAGTTTGCCACGGCCAAAAACTGACCACAGCGCAGTGTCAACACGTAGCTGGACATGTAGGTCTGGAATTGATGAGACAGAATTAGGCTGGAGACAGATTTGGAAAAAATAGTAGAAACAAAGAGGTAAAAGTCAGGAGATAAAAGGTCAAGGGCTGAGCCAGAGCCACTTTATTAGAAAAGGTAGAAGACTAGGACTTGCATGGACCAAAGAAGATGGACCACACAGGCTGAAGGAAACATGTGAGTGACTAGAGTCTAAAAGTGAATGAAGAACCTGTTAGGGAGGACTTCTCCATCGGGGCAAGGATGCTGACAGCGAAGTCAGATGAATTCAAAGGAGTTAGGTCAAGACTTAGCAAAGAGGAAACCATGTAAACCTGGGCACACACAATTTTGAAGGAGAGGTTGAGTGACAGTGACCAGTTGACTCGAGAGAATGCAGGGCTGGGGAGGGGCTCAGGGAGAGCACTTGCTAGGCATGCTTGTCAATCCCAGCCTCCAGAAAGAAAGAAAGAGCAGGACGGAAATTCAGGCAGTGGACACAGTAGAGGAATGGCAGAACTGAGTGAGGAGGAGCTCGGTTTCTGCTTGTTTAGATGCATTTTTTTCAGGTCTTATGCAATTAATAGCTAGACCATTTACAACACTTTAATTTTTTTTCTGGTACTAGGAATGGATCCCAGGGGCATTCTACCTCCAAGCAACATTCCCAGCCCTATTTTTTATTCTTTATTTTGAAACAGGGTCTCACTGAGTTGCTAAGGACCTCACTAAGTAGCTGAGGCTGTCTGTGAACTGCAATCCCACTGTCTTAGCCTCCCGAATGCTGGGATTACAAGTGTGCGCCACCTCACCTGGCTCACTATAACGTTTTAATAACTCGAGCCACCAAAAGTACTAAATTCATAAAATTAAAAACTACACAGTCTTGTGAAAGTTTCGTAGCTACTTACTAGCTGATTATCATTTTGCCTGTATTGTGAATAATGACCACAGACACACTAACATTTACACCTAATTCTACATATTATAGTCAACCATCAGATTATTAGATTCAAATATGGAATTGTTTGCCAGGAGTAGAAATTCAGAAAAGAATCTTTTATACACTGATTTTTTATAATTATATATGCTAGAACTGTTGAGAAACATGGTGTGGTGTATATGGAGATCAGTTTAGAAAAGATGATGTGTGTATAGTGAGCCTTGAAAGAGAATTCTGTGCATCAAGCAACTTAGTGTCTGTGGCCCAAAGCCAGCCCATTGCCTGATTTTGTAAATGAAGTCAAGAGTCTGAGGAAGGGTTTGTATGCAGTGCTACTAAAGGAATCAAGAGTGTAGTATGTGCTAGTTAAGTACTCTACTGCTGAGCCATATGTCAAACCTCTGAAAATAAAAGTTTTATTGGGATATAGACATTCCCATTCACTTCTTACCTATAATGGATCTCAGACTGCAGTAGAGACCTATGGCCCCTAAAAAACCTAAAATATTTGCTATTCTGGATATTAGCAGATGTTTCCAATTCGGCATATCAAAGACCCTTTATTACTTTAACAGCTTTTACTTGCCTACTGAACCACTGATGAAACATGGATTCCCAGTACAACCCCTAGCAATATTCAGGTTGACTGGGGGTCCTATATTTGTGTGCTCATGCATTGGGAACAAAAACAAAAGTCTACTAACCAGTAGATTGTCTGGGGCTGGGGAGAGCTCCACTGTGGCAGGAAGCTTCTTTTGTAGCTCAGCAGATCTCACAAGTATTAGAACACATTTGCTTAACATGTACCCTCCAACTAAATGGTTTAAGTAGCAACTGTAATTGTGAATTACCCAGGATGCTACTATGCAATTTTGCTTTTGAAATGGTTTCATACTATATCATTTTAGGGATGAGATTGATCACTTACCTACTTTCCTATTGACGAATATTTAGATAATCTGCAATGTTATGATATGAAATTGCAATGATAACTATTCTAAACATACACACATATATTTATGCATGCGACATATTTAAATACCTTTAACATACATACTACATAAACTTCATGTACTTAATGTATATATTAAATATAGTCATTTGTCATATGTAATAGGTAATGTATAATGAGTGCTTTGAGTGCATGTGTGCATGTTTGTGTTGGAAAATCATGATTTTCTGTCCCACAAGGATCCAGGTATGCAAGTGAAGCTGATAGGTTCAAAGAATGATACATTTAAAATTCAGCCGGGAGTGGTGGCACACACTTGTAATCTCATTGCTTGGTAGGCTGAGACAGGAGGATCACACAGGTTTGATTCCAGCCTCAGCTACTTAGTGAGGCTCTCAGCAACTTAGTGAGACCCTGTTTCTAAATAAAATATAAGATAGGTCTGGTAGTATAGCCTGGAGGTAGAAAGCCCTTGGGTTTCACCCCAAGTACCACAAAAAAAATTCAGATACCTGTTCCTAAATTACCCTCCAAAAAGTGTTTTCCAATTGCATGTGTCAACAGTGCATCAGAATAACACTGTCCTCACTTTTGCTGATGCTAGTTTTTATTATCATTTTTATAAATACTTATCATTATAATTGAGGGAAAGGGTGTGTTATTGTTTGTTTGCAGATTTCTGATAAAGCATGCAATGTGGAAAATGCTTCTGCAAGCTTAAATTTTGTTCATAATGAATAGTAGTCTAAATTAAAGTAGGTGTGATAGGACAATAACACCAGGTCCTGTGAAACGTTTCCATTCTCTTACCAGTCCACTGGTTTACCCTCCTCAGGAGGAAACTGCTGGATACCTGGCTCTCCACTATTGTCTTGTTTACTTGACATGCTAGCTACCACAGAAGTGCCTTCACATTCATTTTCTCTATTTTCTTCATTACTTTGGGGTATTGTCCATTTTTTTCAACCTTTCAAGAAAAAGTGTGATACTAAGAAAGCTGGTACCTTTGGTGTTTTTATTGGTGTATTGCAGTCATACATTTTAATGGGGTATAAGATGGTGAAGGCATTCATGCACACATCACTGGTGGCACTTTTCATTGAAAGACTTATGTATTTTTTTTCACTGAGATTGTAACTTGACTCAGTTTAATTATTATGATTTCATTCCATAACAATATTTTTGTACCCACTCTAACTTTATCATTTTGGCAATTTTCTTTCATTTCTGTCTGAGTGAAAACAAGTTTTCCAAGATTTCGAAGAGCTATTCTCCAGTCCATGCTTTTATTTCCATCCACTCCTTGTTAAGTAACACTCCCCAGGGAGAAGTGAACAGAAAAAGACACAACTGCCCCTTCTGTCTTCACTTCCTGGGTCTTCCTTAAACAGGTTGGGAGAATGTGATCTGGGGCTTCAGCACCAACAGGATCCCTTCCCTCTGTACACTGATCTATTCTTTGTCAAGGCCTTTCCCACTTCTCTGTTCATTTGAATCCTGGGATATCCCAAAGAGAAGGTGCTCACTGAAACAGGAGCCACAACCCCAGAGCACAGTGAAAGTGCCCAGCTGCTAGTATGAATAGCTGCGAGTATAAAGCTCCAGGAAGGGAGCTGCTGCCCAGAGTTCATCTTCAATAGCCACACACTTGTCCAGCTGGAGGTACAGAAGGAATTACCTACTGTCCCCATCATCTACTTATAATTGGAGCAAAATCAAGAAAGGTGAGATGATTCCTTAAGGTGAGACGATTCCTTCCAAGCTCTTTCACGACAATAACCTAGCATTTATGGCACCAAAAGTGATTAGACAATTCCCTAACACAAGATTAGAAAATGCATCAAATCAATAAGTTAAAAGTGAGACTTTGGCAAAGTAATTTAATGTCTCTTTGCAAGTACAGATGTGTCATGTATGCATAAAGCCTATCTTTGTGTTTTTTTCTTTTCTATAAATTCTTATCTGAAAACTCAATTTCCTCCTTTGGAGTCAAGTTACAAATTTTTCGCTGAGAGTTTATGCTTCAAAGGGACAATAGTATACAGGACAAAATTTACCAAATATGAAATAACATAAGGGAAAAGGCTGATATAACAAATGCACATGAAGGTAGTAAAATTTTTATTTTCTTGTTCTTATTAATTTGGTGCATAGTATATCCATCCTATCAGAGTACTGAGTGTCCAACAGATGCTTGAACACAGCTCTTGGTCCCATCCCCACCATTTCCCTCCCACCTTCCTGACACTCCCCACCCATATCTTGCATATTGAAATTGGATGAGTTGTATACATTCATAGCATCATTTCTACTATTACACTCTTTATGACTTAAGCTTTATCCTTGTACTTGGCTCAGTAATTTTTATAATATCTTATCCCTCATTTTATATTTTTCTCTTGGGCCTGAGGGGAAAAACAAAATTATTTTAAGCAAATATGAAATCTGTAGAACACAACGAATAATTATTTTCCATTTATATAAAGTCTTTGCATCAATAGTTCCTTTCAACTCTTTATAAATTTATAGGCTCTTTAAAATACTACTGTTTTTCTTCTGCAAGGGGAATTTCACTATAAAAAGAAAGATATGATCTTAAGGAAAAAAGAATACTACTACTACAGTTAGTTTTTTTTTCAAAATGGCGACTGAGGGACATAGCACTTCTCAGTAGCTGAAGCAAATAAAGTTAAAATACTTAGAAAGCAGTGTCTTAATCAACAAAACAAATACATACCAGGAACCAAAACAGATCCAAGTACCTCGGCAGAACCCTGAACTTGAAGAAGAAGAAGAACAAAGATCGGACACCGGACCTGCTGCAGATACAATTGGAACGCCCAGCTGCAGGCTGCTTGGGCAGCTGCTTGCACGGCTGCCTGCCTGATATTACTGCGGCAAGATAATTCGGGACTGAAAACGCACCTAGGGCCTCATCTTAAGCAGTGAGCAGCACCCACGTCAGAATTCTGTGTGCTCACCAGCGACTGGAACACAACACAGAGACTCTCACAGAACCTGAACCAAGGAAGCCAGGTACCTGAGTGCGTCTAGAGAAAGTGCGGGTCCTAGCGTGCGCCCCTGCCCCAGCCCCAGCACCGGCCCAAGCATCAGAACCCAGCACTCTCCTAGCGCACCTTGTCTGCGCCCCGGTCCCCTGCTAGTAGTCAGTGCCTGCGCCACTGCCACCCCTAAATCGGAGCCTGCCTGTGTGTCTAGTCCCCGAAACCTTGCCAGAGCCTGCCTTCCAGGCTGTGAAAGCCCTGTGTGCCCCATAAATCTCCTTGGGGCACCCCCAGCTTCTACGTCCCGCGGGAGGCAGAGACCATTGCTGGACACCGCGCATTACCTGTGCACCTGGAACCTAGAGCACCTATCCTGCACCCCTGGCCCACCGCTGGGTGTTCCCACCCACCCGGTAGCCAGATGCTTAGTTCTAAGCGAGAACTCAGCTCAATACTCCTTGGAAGAGCATACCAGCAGCAATAGGCAGCTGAATCCAATCACACCTGGGTCCAGTAATAGCAGCGCACCCAGCCTGCACTCTCGGAATAGGCAGAGCTCCGGCAGTAAGTGTGGGCATCCAGGAACCAGCATCCATTTGCCCACCAATGGTATTTTAACGCATGGAAAAAAGTTCAGCAACATTGTCATTAGTGTAACGCACAGTAAAACCATACCAATATGCAAACACATACCCAGTATGAGTGGTCTATAAAATCAACACAACAAAGCTGAATAGAGCATTTGTGGGTGGAGATGGAGTTGGAGAAGCATGCCTGCCTCAGGTTGTATGTGCTTATGGAAAGAGGGAATAGGATGCTTCTCTGGGAGCCTGAGATTGAAGGATGATAAGTTAAGGACAGCCTCAGCAATGTAGTGAGACTCTCTGCTTTTATGAACCCTAAAGCCCAACTGGAATATGCTGCCTACGTCCTCATAGGGAAAACTTTTTAGACGGTGACAGGAGGTTGCTCTGTCAGGAACTGCTATGCAATTACAATGCACCATTTTGAGCACTGGACATGTTTCAAACTCATGTAATCCTCAATTCTGTGAGACATGTAACAAGAAGATATTTTATAATAAAAGAAACTAGGCAGACAAAGGCTAGATACCTTGCCCAATCTCATACTTATGATCACAGGCAGACCCAAAGTTCAAACCAGAAATTCTGTCTCCACAACTTGTGGATCACAATGTGCTCTGACACTAATATTTGTCTTTAAGAATTTTGAGTGGTATAATAACAGGTGAATTTATAGAATTGTTCCATTCCTGATTGTGACTGTAAAGAGTGAACATTTTCAAATATTTTTTAAAATAGTTAAACAAAGGCTGTTTTGAAAATTGACTTTCAATAAATTACATTTTCATGTTCCTGAAGAAATGTATCAATAGGCACCACTTGTTTCAGTTATTCACCCAATATAGAATAAGCTAGTAGAATGAAGCCAGGATTCTATGCTTTACAATGATCTAATGAATTCATCTCTGCTAAACTGTAAATATTTTATTTCTATGCTTCTGCAACAAAAGTTTCCCCTTTAATAATCTACAATCTGCACATATTAAATTGATACCATGATACCTGAAGTGCTTATACAATCATAGCTAGTCATGGTGACATGGCCAAACATAGGAATAATTAAATTCTGCTCAGTAAAGTCTATGTTTTTATTTTATTCCATAATTCAAAATATCTATCCATGATCATTTATCTTTTATACAATCGTTTGCACCTTCATTTACATTAGGATATTACATCTGTTAACAAATTCAGGGGGAAAAAAAACCTCTTACTATAAAAATATATGGGAATACAAGTTCTAAGGACAATAACTTTACTATAAATCCTCAAAGACAATGATCAAGCTTTCTAATACAAACTCACTAAACTGAATATAAATGTCTTTTTTTATTCTATCATATCCAACAGCAGAAAAATATTTTCTAGACCATTCTATGTAAAACAAAATAACTCTATTAAATCCACATTCTTCCTCCCTTATTGCCCTCTTCACTTTGACTGCCTTTTCCAGAACATGTGAGTTAATAAGTTGTCTCTGCTTCTGCACTACCATCAGGCTTCTCTGGGAACCAGTTACTAAAACTGCTCCTTGTTCGAGTCCCTTGTCCCTCTCCCCATCGACCTTTCAACACCACCGATGCTTTTGAATATCTCTCACTTTCCTCAGACTTTAATATTCTGCTTTGTTTTCAGAAAAGGACATCATTACAAACATTTCTACAGAGGGAGTGAGGAATTGATTTTTTATATGAAAATATTTAACATCTTTATTCATCAGGAAAATGCAGATCAAAAATTCCATCACACTTCATTTATATGACAATCATCAAAAATACAAATAAAAATAAATGTTGTTGAGGATGTGGAGAATGGGAGTGGAGGAGGAACACTGTACACTGTTGGGGGAATATAAATTAGTACAGACACTATGAAAATAAATATGGAGATTTCTGAAAAATTATAAGTAGAATGCCAGTATTGACACCTCTCCTTTGTATTTACCCAAAAGAATTAAAATGAGCATGATTTAGAGATACAATGTTTATCACAGCAGTTAACAATAGCAATGTTATGGAGTTAGATAAATGGGTAAAGGAAATAAGGTATATATGCATAATGGAGTTTTATTCAGCCATGAAAAAGAATAAAATTGTTTCATTTGCAGTGAAATGGATAAAATTAGATACCATAACTTTGAGCAAAATAACTGAGACTAAGAATATTATTGTATGTTTCCCCTTATATGTGGAAGCTACAGGGGAAAAAGGGAATGCTACTCAAGTAAAAGGGTGACCATTAGGATAGAGGGCAGGGATCAGTAGTAGAGAGGTGTCAGTAGGGTTACTGGGGAGTGCAACTGACCAACTGTGTTACCGGTGGGGTTCAGTCCTGTGGGGGGCAAGTCCACTAGCGGTCGGGGGCCTCAGAAAGATGGGTCAAAAGGCAGGCGGCGTTCTGCAGATCCTTATCTGCAGCGGTTTCTTTCCCTCTATGAATTCCTCAAGTTTTTTAGTTACGACGTTTTGGAAAAGAAACCTGAAGTGGACAAAGGCTTCTTGAGCCAATGACACTTTATTATGAAAAACCCAAGAAATTTATACACTTCACCAGTAAAGTTAAGAGAAAGGGGGGCGGGTGTCTCTCAGCTGGCTGTTGGCCTTTGAAGAATTAACTTCTGTTTCTCTCCAAGGTCTTGCAGATAAGCAGCTCCAGGTGGCAGCCTCCCAGGATAGTCGAGGCTTGGGAGCTTCTCAGGGGAATCTTCTTTTAACCCTTCCTGGAACTTTTCATCTTTTGGGCTCAGTTCATATAACAAGTGTGGGGAGATTTGGTAATTCAGGTATTGGCATCTTATCTTCTGAATCTGAAAGCTTAAGCATACTCACAACACAGTTTGGCAGACAAAATATCACAAACAACACCACAAGGTTTTTAGTTCTAATTGTCAGATGTATTTTCTTAACTGCTGAGCACTCTTTTTTAAACAACAAGCCTATTAAAAGGATCCACTTATCTTTAATAATCCACTTCCCTGTCACAAACTCTCTGCAACCTGCTTCTAACTTTCTAATTCCTTTCTTTCCCAGTTGGGACTTTCTTATGATAAGCTCTTCTTCATGCAAAAATGCTTTTCTTACTCTTACGGTATTTCTTTTCCTTCATACATATATATATTTAGAATGTCTGTCCTTTATTCTGTCATATTCATTTCTAACTATGCGGCCATTTTTTCTGTCTCCTGGAGTGCTCACACTGAGGTAAAAGTTAACAGTCTTTTTCTTTGGGTCTATTGTATTTGGGCAGCTAAGTTGTTTCTTTAAGGTCACACACAAGGTTTTTCTCTGTCTCTTGGCAGGATTTGCCAGAGTTAACGATGAAGGTCGGAGGCCATTTGTGATTGCTGCAGCTGGGGTGCTTATCACAGTACCTGAATTCTGGCCAGTCTCTCATTATTGTTGAGCAGAGCCAAGGACGTTTAAACAAATTATTAGAAAGTTTATCTCCACGGACTCAGTTTCTTTTTATAGTCCTAATTTCACATCACTGGAGCAACTCGTGTAGAAAGTTAAAGGAAATATTAATAGTCATGAAGGGTAAAAGTGGGGGATATTTTGGCCAGAGACGATACCTCTTTCTCGGGGCATTCTGCCGATTAACTATGTGGAGTGGGGGTCTCAACACATAGATGCCGAGGCAGCAGGATGTCTTGGCACAACTGTCCATGTATGTGCAAATATGCCACGATGAAACCCATCAGTAAAAGTGAGGCCCACCAATAAAAAAGTCTTTGGGTATGCAAAATTGTGAAAGTGGACAGTAATTTGTCCTTCTGTACGGTTTTCTTGGTCTCTGTGTCCTTATTCTACCCCCACATCCCTCTCCCTTGTAAACCCACAGCCAAATAGGGCTCCCAATCCAGATTTTCTATATTACAGATAGCATCTGTTGAACCTTATTTTCTGAAGAACTTGTATACTCTCTGACTTTTCAAAAGACAATAAAGTTAATCAGATGAGCCAACACCACACTATAGTATTACCCAAAGCATTGCCATCCTTCATAGTCCTTTGGAAAGTGCTTGTACAGGACTGAAAATTTTTTTCTTTAAAAAATTTTGATTCTGCTTTAATTTTTTTTCATTTATTTTTTTCATTGGTGCATTGTATTTATACATCATAATGGGGTAAAAAACTTGTGTAGGCATAAATGCACCAATCACTCAGCCAACCCCCAACCAGTCCCCACCTCACTCCCTCCCCATCCCTCACTCTCATGCTTGGTTTAGTGGTTGACTTCGATATGAAAGAGTACATATGCGCTTGAAGCGTTTTGCTCTCCCTATCTCCCATCTCCACAGTTAGGTTGTCTTATTTGCTCCTCTATAGGATCTCTTTTTTTTTCACCTGGAGTTCCTCCTATGACCCCATTCACCCTAGCTTTCACATATTAGGGAAAGCATCCAATTCCTTACTTTTTGTGACTGACTAATCTCACTTAGCATAATGTCCTCAAGATCCATCCATTTCCCTGAAAATACCACAATTGTATTTTTTTATAGCTGAGTAAAATTGCATTGTTTATATATCCCACAGTTTTGTAATTCATCTGTTGATGGACATCTTGTTTGGTTCCATAGTTTGGCTATGGTGAATTGCGCATCTATGAACATAGATACACATGCATTAGTTTGGTAGTTTGGTTTCCGAGAAGTGGTATTGCTGGATCAAATGGTATAATTGTTCCCATTCTTCTGAGGATTCTCCATACTGTTTTCCAAAGTGGTTGCACTAATTTGCAGTCTCACCAACAATGTTTTAGAGTTATCACTTCTCTACATCCTTGCCAGCATTAGTTGTTGTTTGTGTTTTGGATGATTGTCATTCTAGTTGGAGTTAGGTGAAATCTCAGGGTAGTTTTGATTTGCATCTGTCTTTTTGCCAATGATGTTGAGCATTTTTTCATGCATTTATTGGCCAATTAAATTTCTTCTTTTGTGAAGTGTCTGTTTAGTTCACTTGCCCATTTGTTATTGGATGATTTTTTCTTTAGTGTTGACTTTCTTGAGTTCTCTGTATATTCTAGATATTAGTCCTCTATCAGAGGGGTAGATGGCAAAAATCTTCTCCCATTCATTTGGTTCTTGGTTGAGAAATGAGATAATTTAAAATCATTCTCAGAAGAATAAAAAAAAGCGATGGAACTTTCATGCTGCAACTATATTGAAACCCCAAATAAGAAGCAACATGTGCCTTCTCACAGGTTCTAATATTCCAGTGTTGCACAGACCAGAAAATTTTAAGTTCTAACTTTGATGATTATTTCATTCTTTGTGTCTAGTAACTCAGAGAAAAATAGCTATTGTATCTTAATTTAACTCCAGTTATTTATAAATATTACCTCATTATCTCTATACTATATTATACTCCACTAAGTTGTACAATGCACCAATAAAAAATTTAAAAAAAAATAAAATAACAGAAGCATCTCCAAGGACTCGGACAGTGATGGAGATGACAATGCTGCTGCTGCTGCTGCTGATCCTTCTCTATCTGACTCAGAACCATCAGAGAGCTTTGCTAGAAGCATGCGTGATCACCACATTTACCTCAATGGAGAAGGCAAAACTTTCCTCATGTATGCAGAGTGATGAGTCATGATGGGGTTAACTAATATAACATTCTTAAAATCAATAAATTTACTTTTTTAAATCTGTGCTTTGTAATCACACATCTTGATGAATTTTAGCACAATAGAGGCTAATCTACACATTGTACCCCAGTGCTTACCCCACTTATTCTCCCTCTTCAGCTTCCTGTGCTCAACACAGGGATTGGCTTTGATAAGTGTGTGTATGTACATCATGTCCACTGACGTGTGTCCCTGTAAGTCCCCCATCCAGGTCTGCCTAAGTTAGGTTCCCTCCTTCATTCCACTCAAGTTTTTCCTCCCTTGTCTGGATCTACTTTAAATCCAGAAGCTCTACAGAGCTTCCTTGGAAGGCCACTTTGAAGATATTCTGAAAACACAGGCAGACATGCAAATAGCATGTCTGAAAATCAGATCACTTGAGGGGCCAATTAAAAGTTGGCACCTGCCCTGGGGACAGATGGTAAGGAACCTCTTAGAACTTAAGGAAAGATTCTACAGAAATATAAAGGAGGGTTCAGTTCTGGTGGCAAAGATCAAAGGAAAGTTTGACCTCTTCCTGCAACATCATTTGAACCTATCCAAGAGTTGAGGAGGATCCCGACTGTATTGGCCAGCAGAAAAGACGAAGGGATCCACGGGGAATTCAACATGATGTCTGGGCTCTGTGTGGGCTCCACCTATGGCTAACAGGCGGAGGGTTGCTCACTAGGGTGTAGCTACATCTAGGAAGCTCAGCTGCCAAGGCACAGTGCTCTGCTTTGGGAAGAGTAGCAGAGCATAAAAGCCTATACACAGGTGAAATAAATGAGATGGAGCTTTTCAGGCTAAATCTGTGTATGACCATGAAGACTCAGGGATCTGGATCAGTAAGGACAACCTGGTAGTAAAGCTTAATTCATCTTAATTGGACCATAGGACCAATTTTAAAAGTAACACTGCAGCAACACAGTCAAAACACTGATTCAAATAGCCTTTTCTTCTCCATCCTCTTCCTTGTAGAAGAGGATTATGATCCATGTGCTTAAGGAAGCCCTAGGTTCATGGCATATTCAGGGAGGAGGGTGTAGAAGCAGCTTCTAGGGGAAAGTAAGAAGATTTTCTGCTATGCTGGTCTTTTCCAGATCCAAATAACGAATTAGTAAAAAAAATCAAAGGTGACTGTATTTGACTCCCATGCCTAGGAGTTGGACTTGCAGTGCAATGGACCATGCTGAGAACTCTCAGGATAAAAAGTCCTGGGATATTGGTTTGGGGTATTGCTGGGAAGAGCAGTTCCCTAGCATGCATGAGTCCTGGGGTCCTGATATAAAGACTCCTGCACACACTGCAGCTTCTGAAGGTCACTTTTTGCCTGGTTTCTGGCTGATGAAATGGACTAATCCACTGGCATCCCAAAACTATGGGAACTAAACTGAACTCTGACCAGATGTATAAGATGCAACAGTTGTAATGATTGTGAACCTGCATGTAATGTTAACTAGCATTTCAGCTAAACACTTATATATCATAGCCACTGTCTCTAGCATGAGATAATGCCATCCTTCCATAAAAATATTTGGTAAAAACACTGACCCCTCACAGAAGCAAAGATCTGACTTGGTGTCTTGGGTGAAATTTTATTGCTAGCATGAGAGCAGTTCTGAAACAGTAGTGATAACTTATAAGGTAATTTAGTATAAAACCAAAGTAGCTCCATTTTGTTTCCCCTGCCATTTTGTAACAATTTCTCATAAGCTCTCCACACCTCCCCCCATCCCCAATATAGAGTTGTTTGTGCAAGGTTTAAAACATGTGGTTCTTGTCAATCAGGATGTGGCTAACCACAACATTCTGGTTGGCCTGAGTAATCACCATATATGGATCGCAGCTGTGTGTTCCCATTCTAAGCTCCTGCTAACAGCTTTTTGGCTTCTGTATTTGGCTTGCTTGCAGTAGCTTATGTGGTGATTGGGTTAATATGAAATGTGTAAGGATCTGATTGGTCCCTTGTTAGTATAAAAGGTTCCTGTTGCCTAGTGTTGGTGTGTTTCTACACCCATCCTTCTTTGCTGAAGGTACTGCTGCTGCCCAGCTAATAAAGTCTTCCTATTGTAAAGACCCTTGGACCTCAAATCTCTCATTTCTCACTAAACTTGCATATATTTTGGAGGCCCCTGTGAGATTTTTGAGAGAAAATCAGAGTTTCCAGCAGGAATCAAATTTTGCCTCCTCTTGTGGTCCTCTGGGCTAGCTAAGGGAGTAGAGGGATCTCCTGAGACGACGTTCCTAAGCCTCACTCTCTGATGGCACCCTGAGTCCATGATCAGGCACCCTTTGGTGAAGTTGGCTGGAATTCTGGTAGGTCGACTATCTGGGGTGTCCAGACAGGCTAGACGCAGCTGCTCACACCAACTCCAGGGATGGAACGAGATGTTGTCCCAGCCCTGTCAGGACTGACTAGTCTTCTATGTTGTCCAAATATCTGTTGTATCTCTATGTTTGTCCCAATTCTCATTTTGTGGTTTTTGTTCATCCTAATCTGTGCTCTTGCTTCACTCGGCTTTATACCCTTTTTCAATTATGGGTCAGACTCAGTACATGACGTTCCAATGTCCAACCTTTCTTCAATGTTTTCTTGATAATATTCAGGACTTCCAAAACTGTGCCTCAAAACATGGCACAACTGTCGACCCTTTTTTCTCCACAGATTATACGAAATTGATTGGCCAGATTTTAACCTTGGGTGGCCACAAGAGGGTACCATGGATCTCCCTTCTGCCCTCAGAGGGCAGAGGGTCATCTTTGGGTAACCAGGCCATCCTAATCAAGCTCTTTCCTTACCTTCTGATTCCTGTCCTCCTCAGTACCTGCATGGGATCCTCTTATAGCCCTCAGCCTGACCCCATTCTCCCTTTATGCCAGGCCCCTTCGGTGGCCAGTCCCTTCATGGTTTATGTGCTGTTTACTACTAGTGACTTGTATAATTGTAAAAAACCAAAATCCTTCTTTCTCTGCATTCCCCAGGGTATCATCTGCCTCCTCAAGTCTATCTTTTTCACCCAACAGCCTACTTGGGACAACTATCAGCAGCTCCTCCAGACTCTATTCACCTCTGAAGAGTGGGAGCAGGTCTGCCATGAAGCACAGCAAGCAGTCCTTGGCCCTGATGACCACCCTACTACTGACCCTACCCAATTGGAGAATGTCTTTCCAAGGGCTCACCCCAATTGGGATCACAGTGAGGATGAAGGTAAGGAGTCTCTAGACCAGTACCACCAGACTTTCTTGCAAGGGGTCTGGGAAGCCACCTATAAGTCCACAAATTTGTCCAAGTTGAGTGAAACTGTACAAAGCCTTTCAGAAGCACCCAGTGCTTTCTTGGAGTGCCCCTGAAAATAGGCCATAAATCTGGCTTTTGTTTCTCAGTCGGCCCCAGATATCAGAAATAGTTACAGAAATTAGAAGGATTCAAGGGTAAGGTACTGTCAAAATTAGTGGAAATTGGTCAATAAGTCTTTGATAACCAGGACCCCTCAGAAAACAGAGAAGTGAGGTACCTGGCTAAGATTCTCCTAGCTGGCTTGGGGGATAGCTCCTAGTTCTAAAAAGACTCTCCTAAAGGAAAACAGAAGTCCAAAGAAGAACCTCTGCTGGGAAGGAACCAGTGTGCCTGCTGTAAGGAAGAAGGTCGTTGGAAGAATGAATGTCCTAACAGAAAGAAGGGCCCAACAACTGGACTCCAGTTACAAAATGAAGAGGACTGAGGAAGTCAGGGCTCCTCTATAATGAGCCCCTGGGATCCCGGGGTAACCTGGATACAGAGAGCATACCTGTCAATTTTCCGGTGGACACTGGAGCCACTTTCTCAGTTCTAACCCAGCCTGCTGGGCCTTTGCCAAAGGATAAAGTGCCTATCCAGGGAGCAACAGAAAAAACCCAGAACTATCCATGGACAAAAGAGAGAATTACTAACCTAGGAAAAGGGATGTTCATCCACTCATTTTTGGTGATGCTAGAGTGTCCCTACTCTCTGCTGCAGCATGATTTGTTGCAAGAACTTCAGGCCACCATTTTCTTCCAAGGGTATGAGGCTTCTTTGAGCTGGCAAGCCCCATCACACATCTTAGTGACTTGTCCCTTGAGGGAAGAATATTTGTTAAATGATTTTCAAGTAATTTAGATAAACAAGAACAGACTGATCTTTTGGCTGAACTAAAACTCAAGGTCCCTCAGGTCTGGGCAGAAGACAATCCTCTGGAAATGGCAAGACATTGACACCCCTATTGTGGTTCAGTTGGGCAGCAATGCCACCTCAATAAGAATAAGACAATACCCGATAAGTCTAAAAGCCCGGAAGGGAATAACTAAACATATTAATAGAATTCTCAAGGCTGATATTTTAACCCAGTGCAAGTCCCCATGGAACACCCTACTGCCTATACAAAAGCTGGGCACTGACAATGATCGACCGGTCCAGGATCTGAGGGAAGTAAACAAAAATGGAAATCCTACACCCCACTGTGCCCAATTCTTATACTCTTCTCAGCTTCCTACCACTGAGCCATGTCATCTACAGTGTCCTGGACCTAAATGATGTGTTCTTTAGCCTTCCATTTGGCTGAGGTGAGTCAGCCCCTCTTTGCCTTTGAATGGACAGATCCTGAGTGGGGATTCTCAGGACAGCTCACATGGACAAGGCTGCCCCAGGGGCTTAAAAACTCACTGACTCTATTCAATGAGGTGTTAATCCAAGGCTTACAACCTTCTAGGCATGCCCATCCAGAAGTTATATTACTTTAGTATGTAGATTATTTGCTTTTGGCAGCTAGGACTGTATCTGAGTGCCACACAGCTACTCTGAACCTGCTGGAGACTCTTCAAGAACTGGGTTACCGAATTTTCACCACAAAGGCCCAGGCCTGCTGCCTCTAGGTCACCTACTTGGGATATTTATTTAAAGAAGGAGGCCTGAGCCTCTGCTTACATCAGATTCAGGCTATTACACAAATCCTAAAACACCAAATCCATGAGTTTCTGGGGCTGCTGGATGCTGTTGGCTTTGGATTACAGGGTTTGCAGAAATTGCTAAGCCGCTCTATGAAGCCACCAAAAGGAAGGGAAAGAAAATACAATGAACAAAGGTCAAACATGAGGCCTTCCAGGTGCTAAAAAGAGCTTTGACTCAGGCACTAGCCTTGGCCCTCCCCAATTTGGAGAAGTCTTTTCAACTGTATGTGGATGCAAAGGGAGAGATCTCTAAAGTGGTCCTTGGAAGAGGCCAGTTGCTTAGATTTTGAAAACGGATGATGTGGCTTCAGAATGGTCCAACTGCCTAAGGGCTGTAGCAGTGACTGCCCTTCTCGTCAAGGAGGCTTCAAAATTAGCCATGAACCAAAAGCTTCAAATAATTGTCCAACATGCCATGGAAACTGTTCTCAGATCCCCCCCCCATCCCAGATGAGTAGTTCTCCAATGCATGATTGACTCATTATCAGACCTTAGTCCTAGATATACAGAGAGTTAAGTTTCTTTTCACTTCATCCCTGAACCCAGCCACCATGCTGCCAAACAGTGTCACTGATACTACCCCAGAACATGATTGTCTGATGACCCTGGAAAAATTCCAGGGGACAAGAATGGATCTGAAAGATTCACCTTGGGATCAGCCAGACCAAAATCTCTTCACAGATTATAGCAGCCTTATCTTGGATGGTATCTGATATGTTGGAACAGCTTTGGTAACAGCTACTAAGGTAATATGGACACATGCACTGGGATATGGGACTTCAACTCAGAAGTGAGAGCTCATTACTCTGACACAATCTCTTTGGTATGGCAAAAACAAAATTATTAATGTCTATACAGACAGTTGCCACTGGCCATGTCTATGGGTCCATATATTAAAAACAGGGACTCCAGACTTCAGAATGAAAAGACATCAAAAATGCCCCTGAAATTCTGGCACTTCTGGAAGCCCTCTAGCTCCCCCAAGAGGCCATCATCCATTGTCAAGCTCACCAGAAAGATAATTTCTTTGAGGCCCAGGGAAATAATTTGGCTGATCAAGCTGAAAAAGCATCGGCACTAAAACCAGTGGGGCCATTACAAATCCTGTCCACAATTCCAGACCACCATCTCCTGGAACACCCACATTATTCAGAACAGGATCCCAGGGAGTTGCAAGACAAGGGAGCAAAGATTGACTTGAGCATGGGATGGGCCATGCAGCCAAATGGACAGATTTATATCCACAAGGCACTAGGAAAAATCCTAGTCCAGCAATTCCATTATTCTACTCACCTGGGAGAGATAAAGCTTTATGAACTCCTAAAAAAGGACTATTACATTATCAAAGGGCGACAGCTTATCCAGGACACTGTGTGTAGATGCTTGATCTGTGTTCAAGTAAATTCCTGGCACCATGGGGGGCCACCACCAAACTCCATGAGTTGAGACATACCTGTCCGGGAGAACACTGGGAGGTGAACTTCATGGAGGTAAATCCCGGCAAATATCAGTACAGGTATCTCCTCGTTTTTGTTGATACCTACTCAGGATTGGTAAAAGCCTTTCCCACAAGCACTGAGACTTCCCAGGTAGTAGTAAAAAAGTTAGTCTTAGAAATCATTCCTCAATTTGGTATGCCCTTTACTGTGGGGTCTGACGATGGCCCGGCCATCATGGCCAAGGTTACAAAAGACTTATCTAATTTACTTGAAATAGACTAGAAACTCCACTGTGCTTACAGACACCAGAGTTCAAGTGTAAAGAATGAACAAGAACCCTCAAGGAAGTCCTCACTGAACTGATTCTGGAGACTGGCGGTAGTTGGGTAGAGCTCCTCCCCTTTGCCTCTGGGTATGGTGTACTCCTTAGGTAAAGGGAATCACCCCTTTTGAAATTCTATTTGGACATCCACCACCAATACTGCCTAAGTTAGATCAAAACACATATATAAATATTAATCAGGATTTGCTTAGTTCATTATAGGCTCTGCATAAAATCAGGACTGGAATTCAAACTGCATTGGCCACCAGCAGAGTAGATCAGCAGGAGAAGCCTACGCAACCGCTCTATGCCTTCCAACCTGAAGACCAGGTGTTTATAAATAAAACTGCCTTCCTCTTCTTTAGAACCTTGATGGATCAGTTTGGTCCCTGGATTATGATTCGCATCATATGAACCTCCATTAAGGTCACTGGAAAGTCAGCGTGGGTACAGTGGATGCATGTAAAGACAGCCCCAGACCAGGATCCTGTGGAGAACACGACATGGAAGGTGGCCTGACAATCAGACCCACTAAAGATAGACTTTTAAGATTTTGGTTGTAATAGCCCTCAACCACCTTATCCTGGTTAAATGTTGGGAGTGTAGCAAATGTCTTTCTTGGGCTACCCCTCTCTATTCATCAAACTTGTTCGCAAGAACTATTACTAGGCAAAAGCTCATGCTCCACTGGTGGTATCACATACTACTAAGAAGCTGTCTTCATAAAGGACAATACACAGGGCTGTGGTGGAAGAATAGGACAAGTAGGGGGGAAAAAAGAGAAGTAGTTTTCTGGGAGCGTCCCTTACCCCCTAATGCAGGGCTGCCTTCCTATAGTTGCAATAATAAGAATATGGGCTATTATGGAAGTAGGCTGCTATGAATCACCCCAAAAGTGTATGGTGAGTGGAATAACCTCCTGGCAGGTAGTATCATCAGGACAAACTGCAGGGAGAATATGCGCTGGGAAAAAAGGTGATATCATGTGTTGGTTTTTGCATCCCCCACCTGGTATGTCGGATGGAGGAGGAGTACAAGACTTAGCCCAAAAAGAGTATATTAAAAAGAGAGTTGAAGCTATCAGATTTGAGCCTGATCTCCCTGAGTACCACCCAGTGCATCTCCCAAAGATGAAAGGGCCCCAGTTTTTGGACCCTGAGACCCAAACCCTGTTGGAAGTAGCTCATGGGCTGTAAAATTCAACAAACCCTACCCTGGCTCAGAGTTGCTGGCTATGTTTGAAAATTCGGCACTTCTAGTTGATTACAACAGCATCTTGGTCTCTTTTCCATCTCAATGCTCCACTCTGTCCCCCAGAGTTGAGATCTCCATTCCTTGTGAGCAGGATCCTGTAATCTGCACAATGAGTCCAGGCACTGAGGGAGATGGAAACGTGCACCATGATTTATGCAGTATTAATCTGTCTCTATCCACTTTGCCCCCAGGACCACTAAGTTCACCCATAAGTGGCACTGTTTTCTTGTGTGGAGATACAGCTTACAGCATCCTTCTGGCTAACTGGACAGGACTGTGCACATTGGCCTTGCTGCTCCCCAGAATAGACATTGCACCCAATAACCAAACTCTACCCATCTCTGTATATGAAAACTTCAAACCCCGAGTTGAGAGAGCTATCCAGCTTGTGCCATTGCTTATAGGATTGAGAGTAGCCACTGTTAAAGAAACTGGGGTAGCAGGAATAGGTACCTCCTTACATTGCTATACAACCATGTCAAGTCAAATGATAGATGATTTGCAGTAAATATCTGGAACTATTCTAGATCTCCAAGTCCAGCTAGATTCCCATGCTGAGGTGCTTTTGCAGAATAGAAAAGATTTGGACTTTCTAACTGCAAAAGAAGGTAGGGCTTGTTTATTCTTAGGAGAGAAATGTTGCTTTTATGCCAATAAGTCTCATATTGTACAGGATAAGATTAAACAGTTACAAGATAATTTAGATAAAAGGAGGGAAAACAGGCAGCTAGGTATTCTGTGGATAGGATTACATGGATGGCTCCCATATCTTTTGCTTCCTTTGGGCTCTGTGCTAGTAATCTGCCTATTTGTGCTTATAGGGCCTTGTCTCATTAATTGCTTCACTGGATACATACAAAAGCGCATACAGGCAATAAAGTTAATGGTACTCTGAACTCAATACATTCATCTGGCCAACATGGAGAACTAGGATACAGTATAAACCAAAGATTTGCTTTATGAGTAACAAAAACCAGAAGGGAATGTAAAACCAAAGTAACCCCATTTTGTCTCCCCTGCCATTTTGTAACTAAGTTTTCATAAGCTCCCCTTGCCTCCTTCCCAGCCCCTATATAGAGTTGTTTGTGCAAGATTTAAAACATGTGGTTTCTGTCAAAATGTTCAACCCCAACATTCTGGTTGGCCTCAGCAACCACCATATATGGATCACAGCTGTGTGTTCCCATCCTAACCCCCTGCTAACAGCTTTTTGGCTTCTGTATTTGGCTTGCTTACAGTAGCTCATGTGGTGATTGGGTTAATATAAAATGATAAAGGACCTGATTGGCCCCTTGTTACTATAAAAGGTTCCTGTTGCCTGGCCTTGGCACACCCCTACAGCCAAACTTCTCTGCTAAGGGTATTGCTGCTGGCCAGCTAATAAAGGCTTCCTATAGGAAAGACCCCTAAATGCTCTCTTTTTTTTTCAGGTGAACTCACCGCTGCTGTAGCCGTCAGGTGAACTCACCGCTGCCGCTGGCAGTATGGCGCTGCTGCCGCGTCCTTAGGCGTCAGGATGGTGTATCTCCTCTGTGCCTCTGAGCTCTGTTCTCAGTCCGCTTTCTCTCTGGAGCCTGGTGATATTTTTGTTTCTCTGGTGATGGTGTTTTCTGGCTATGAAAGGCGCTGATTTTGTGGTAATGGAGATTGGTTGTTAGCGGGGCTCTTAAGCCCCGCTTTTCTCGGTCGCCATCTTCCTAGAGGTCCTCAGCTGTCCTTTCTTAAACTATCGGGGAAAGAACAAAATCGAAGTTGGGGAAACATAGAACTAGGAATGTACATACCTCTTTATTTTCCTTTCCTCTTCAATTTCTGTCTCCAGTGCTTGTTTTCTGGCAGTCAGATGGTTCTTCTCCAGATGCAGGCTCTCTTTCTGCCCTTGAAGGCCTGTCAAGTCCTTAGTTAATTCTTCCATTTTAGTACTGCTCTCTCCTCTGCCTACTGCAGCTGGCTGAAGGACAGAAACAGAACAGTATGGGTGTGGTGCAGGGAAGCTAGGACAAGGCCATCACTGCCAGGAAGTGGTCACCAGCCCAGCCCCTGGTGAGTGGTCTGCAAGACCTCTGAGGACAAACCGCTCAATCCGATGCTCTAGAAAGCCTGGCTCAAGCTGCTGGAGGAAAGGAGAGGGGGTGTGGCCAGGCAAACACTTTTTGGACACTGATGACCTAACCCTCAAAACAAAAAAAACTCACATTTGCATATTAACTGGCAGTTTACTAGAAACAACTTTGAGGAAACTTACCAGATGTAAAAGAAGACTATCTCGTTCGTGGGCCATATTTTCTGTTATAGCAATAAGGTTTGCCATTTGCCAGGTCGCAGACTTTTCACTCCTCATGGCACTTTTCACTGACTTATTCAGGATATTAACTTGCTTTTCATAGTCCTAAGAAAGTTCCCTAATAATCATAAATAAAAAATTAATTAGTCTGCATGACTATGGCACACTGAATAGCTGTGTCCAGTAATCTCCATTACTCTTTTCCCGTTTATAGCCACTGATATGAAAGGAAGAGGTAAAACAAAGGAAATAAATTATTCTTCAGCTGTCCTTTGTTTTTAAATATCGGGGAGAGAACACAATCAAAGGTGGGGGAACATAGGACTAGGAAGGTAAATACCTCTTTATTTTCCTTTCATCTTCAATTCCTGTCTCCAGTGCTTGGTTTCTGGCTGTCAGATGGTTCTTCTCCAGAAGCAGGCTCTCTTTCTGCCCTTGCAGGCCCGTCAAGTCCTTAGTTAGTTCTTCTATCTTGGTACTTGCTCGCTCCTCTGCCTCCTGCAGCTGGCTGAAGGACAGACACAGAACAGTATGGGTGTGGTGCAGGGAAGCTATTACAAGGCCATCACTGCCAGGAAGTGGTCACCAGCCCAGCCCCTGGTGAGTGGTCTGCAAGACCTCTGAGGACAAACCACTCAATCTGATGCTCTAGAAAGCCTGGCTCAAGCTGCTGGAAGAAAGGAGAGGGGGTGTGGCCCCGCATACACTTTTAGGACACTGATGACCTAACCCTCAAAACAAAAAAACCTCACATTTGCATATTAACTTGCCTTTTACTAGAAACAACTTTCAGGAAACTTACCAGACGTATAAGAAGACTACCTCGTTCGTGGGCCATATTTTCTGTTATGGAAATAAGGTTTGCCAGGTGCCAGGTCGCAGACTTTTCACTCCTCATGGCACTTTTCAGTGACTTCTTCAGTATCTTAACTTTATTTTCGTAGTCCTTAGAAACTTCCCTAATAATCATAAATAAACAATTAATTAGTCTGCATGACTATGGCACACTGAATAGCTGTGTCCAGTAATCTCCATTACTCTTTTCCAGTTTATAGCCACTGATACTAATGGAAGAGGTAAAACAAAGGAAATAAATTATTCTTCAGCTGTCCTTTGTTTTTAACTATGGGGGAGAGAACACAATCAAAGGTGGGGGAACATAGGACTAGGAAGGTACATACCTCTTTATTTTCCTTTCCTCTTCAATTTCTGTCTCCAGTGCTTGTGTTCTGGCTGTCAGATGGTTCTTCTCCAGAAGCAGGCTCTCTTTCTGCCCTTGCAGGCCTGTCAACTCCTTAGTTAATTCTTCCATTTTAGTACTGCTCTCTCCTCTGCCTCCTGCAGCTGGCTGAAGGACAGACACAGAACAGTATGGGTGTGGTGCAGGGAAGCTAGGACAATGCCATTACTGCCAGGAAGTGGTCACCAGCCCAGCCCATGGTGAGTGGTCTGCAAGACCTCTGAGGACAAACCGCTCAATCCGATGCTCTAGAAAGCCTGGCTCAAGCTGCTGGAGGAAAGGAGAGGGGGTGTGGCCAGGCATACACTTTTTGGACACTGATGACCTAACACTGAAAACAAAAAAACCTCACATTTGCATATTAACTTGCAGTTTACTAGAAACAACTTTGAGGAAACTTACCAGACGTATAAGAAGACTATCTCGTTCGTGGGCCATATTTTCTGTTATGGAAATAAGGTTTGCCAGGTGCCAGGTCGCAGACTTTTCACTCCTCATGGCACTTTTCAGTGACTTCTTCAGTATCTTAACTTTATTTTTGTAGTCCTTAGAAAGTTCCCTAATAATCATAAATAAACAATTAGTCTGCATGACTATGGCACACTGAATAGCTGTGTCCAGTAGTCTCCATTACTCCTTTCCAGTTTATAGCCACTGATATGAAAGGAAGAGGTAAAACAAAGGAAATAAATTATTCTTCAGCTGTCCTTTGTTTTTAACTATCTGGGAGAGAACACAATCAAAGGTGGGGGAATATAGGACTAGGAAGGTACATACCTCTTTATTTTCCTTTCCTCTTCAATTTCTGTCTCCAGTGCGTGTTTTCTGGCTGTCAGATGGTTCTTCTCCAGAAGCAGGCTCTATTTCTGCCCTTGCAGGCCCGTCAAGTCCTTAGTTAGTTCTTCTATCTTGGTACTTGCTCGCTCTTCTGCCTCCTGCAGCTGGCTGAAGGACAGACACAGAACAGTATGGGGGTGGTGCAGGCAAGCTAGGACAAGGCCATCACTGCCAGGAAGTGGTCACCAGCCCAGCCCCTGGTGAGTGGTCTGTAAGACCTCTGAGGACAAACCGCTCAATCCGATGCTCAAGAAAGCCTGGCTCAAGCTGCTGGAGGAAAGGAGAGGGGGTGTGGGCAGGCATACACTTTTTGGACACTGATGACCTAACCCTCAAAACAAAAAAACCTCACATTTGCATATTAACTTGCCTTTTACTAGAAACAACTTTCAGGAAACTTACCAGACGTATAAGAAGACTATCTCGTTCGTGGGCCATATTTTCTGTTATGGAAATAAGGTTTGCCAGGTGCCAGGTCGCAGACTTTTCACTCCTCATGGCACTTTTCAGTGACTTCTTCAGTATCTTAACTTTATTTTCGTAGTCCTTAGAAAGTTCCCTAATAATTATAAATAAAAAATTAATTAGTCTGCATGACTATGGCACACTGAATAGCTGTGTCCAGTAGTCTCCATTACTCCTTTCCAGTTTATAGCCACTGATATGAAAGGAAGAGGTAAAACAAAGGAAATAAATTATTCTTCAGCTGTCCTTTGTTTTTAACTATCGGGGAGAGAACACAATCAAAGGTGGGGGAACATAGGACTAGGAAGGTACATACCTCTTTATTTTCCTTTCCTCTTCAATTTGTCTTCAGTACTTGTGTTCTGGCTGTCAGATGGTTCTTCTCCAGAAGCAGGCTCTCTTTCTGTCCTTGCAGGCCCGTCAACTCCTTAGTTAGTTCTTCTATCTTGGTACTTGCTCGCTCCTCTGCCTCCTGCAGCTGGCTGAAGGACAGACACAGAACAGTATGGGTGTGGTGCAGGGAAGCTAGGACAAGGCCATCACTGCCAGGAAGTGGTCACCAGCCCAGCCCCTGGTGAGTGGTCTGCAAGACCTCTGAGGACAAACCGCTCAATCCGATGCTCTAGAAAGCCTGGCTCAAGCTGCTGGAGGAAAGGAGAGGGGGTGTGGCCAGGCATACACTTTTTGGACACTGATGACCTAACACTGAAAACAAAAAAACCTCACATTTGCATATTAACTTGCAGTTTACTAGAAACAACTTTGAGGAAACTTACCAGACGTATAAGAAGACTATCTCGTTCGTGGGCCATATTTTCTGTTATGGAAATAAGGTTTGCCAGGTGCCAGGTCGCAGACTTTTCACTCCTCATGGCACTTTTCAGTGACTTCTTCAGTATCTTAACTTTATTTTTGTAGTCCTTAGAAAGTTCCCTAATAATCATAAATAAACAATTAGTCTGCATGACTATGGCACACTGAATAGCTGTGTCCAGTAGTCTCCATTACTCCTTTCCAGTTTATAGCCACTGATATGAAAGGAAGAGGTAAAACAAAGGAAATAAATTATTCTTCAGCTGTCCTTTGTTTTTAACTATCGGGGAGAGAACACAATCAAAGGTGGGGGAATATAGGACTAGGAAGGTACATACCTCTTTATTTTCCTTTCCTCTTCAATTTCTGTCTCCAGTGCTTGTGTTCTGGCTGTCAGATGGTTCTTCTCCAGAAGCAGGCTCTCTTTCTGCCCTTGCAGGCCTGTCAACTCCTTAGTTAATTCTTCCATTTTAGTACTGCTCTCTCCTCTGCCTCCTGCAGCTGGCTGAAGGACAGACACAGAACAGTATGGGTGTGGTGCAGGCAAGCTAGGATAAGGCCATTACTGCCAGGAAGTGGTCACCAGCTCAGCCCATGGTGAGTGGTCTGCAAGACCTCTGAGGACAAACCGCTCAATCCGATGCTCTAGAAAGCCTGGCTCAAGATGCTGGAAGAAAGGAGAGGGGGTGTGGCCAGGCAAACACTTTTTGGACATTGATGACCTAACCCTCAAAACAAAAAAACCTCACATTTGCATATTAACTTGCAGTTTACTAGAGACAACTTTGAGGAAACTTACCAGACGTATAAGAAGAATATCTTGTTTTTGGGCCATATTTTTCTGTTATAGCAATAAGGTTTGCCATTTGCCAGGTCGCAGATTTTTCACTCCTCATGGCACTTTTCAGTGACTTCTTCAGGATATTAACTTGCTTTTCATAGTCCTTAGAAAGTTCCCTAATAGACCAATCTCCATTACCACAAAATCAGGCCTTTCATAGCCAGAAAACACCATCACGACAGGAAGAGGTTAAACAAAGGAAATAAATTATTCTTCAGCTGTCCTTTTTTAAACGATCGGGGAGAGAACACAATCAAAGGTGGGGGAATATAGGACTAGGAAGGTACATACCTCTTTATTTTCCTTTCCTCTTCAATTTCTGTCTCCAGTGCTTGTTTTCTGGCTGTCAGATGGTTCTTCTCCAGAAGCAGGCTCTCTTTCTGCCCTTGCAGGCCTGTCAACTCCTGAGTCAGTTCTTGCATCTTAGCACTTGCTCTCTCCTCTGCCTCCTGCAGCTGGCTGAAGGACAGACACAGAAAAGTATGGGTGTGGTGCAGGCAAGCTAGGATAAGGCCATCACTGCCAGGAAGTGGTCACCAGCCCAGCCCCTGGTGAGTGGTCTACAAGACCTCTGAGGACAAACCGCTCAATCCGATGCTCTAGAAAGCCTCGGTCAAGCTGCTGGAGGAAAGGAGAGGGGCAGTGGCCAGGCAAACACTTTTTGGACACTGATGACCTAACCCTCAAAACACAAAAACCTCACATTTGCATATTAACTTGCAGATCACTAGAAACAACTTTGAGGAAACTTACCAGACGTATAAGAAGAATATGTAGTTTTTGGGCCATATTTTCTGTTATAGCAATAAGGTTTGCCATTTGCCAGGTCGCAGACTTTTCACTCCTCATGGCACTTTTCAGTGACTTATTCAGTATATTAACTTGCTTTTCATAGTCCTTAGAAAGTTCCCTAATAGACCAATCTCCATTACCACAAAATCAGCGCCTCTCATAGCCAGAAAACACCATCACGAAAGGAAGAGGTAAAACAAAGGAAATAAATTATTTTCAGCTGTCCTTTTTTAAACTATCGGGGAGAGAACACAATCAAAGGTGGGGGAATATAGGACTAGGAAGGTACATACCTCTTTATTTTCCTTTCCTCTTCAATTTCTGTCTCCAGTGCCTGTTTTCTGGCTGTCAGATGGTTCTTCTCCAGAAGCAGGCTCTCTTTCTGCCCTTGCAGGCCTGTCAAGTCCTTAGTTACTTCTTCCATCTGTGCACTTGCTCTCTCCTCTGCCTCCTGCAGCTGGCTGAAGGACAGACACAGAACAGTATGGGTGTGGTGCAGGCAAGCTAGGATAAGGCCATCACTGCCATGAAGTGGTCACCAGCCCAGCCCCTGGTGAGTGGTCTGCAAGACCTCTGAGGACAAACCGCTCAATCCGATGCTCTAGAAAGCCTGGCTCAAGCTGCTGGAGGAAAGGAGAGGGGGAGTGGCCAGGCAAACACGTTTTGGACACTGATGACCTAACCCTCAAAACACAAAAACCTGCCGGGCGTGGTGGCGCACGCTTGTAATCCCCGCGCTTGGGAGGCGGAGACAGGAGGATCGCGCAGGTTCGAAGCCAGCCGCGCTGGCGTAAGAGACCCTGTTTCAAAAATATAAAATAGGTCTGGGAGTGTAGCCCGGAAGGAGGGCTTCCAGGAACCCCAGTACCACCAAAAAAAAAAAAAAAAAAAAAAAAAAAAACCACAAAAACCTCACATTTGCATATTAACTTGCAGTTTACTAGAAACAACTTTGAGGAAACTTACGAGACGTATAAGAAGAATATCTCGTTTTTGGGCCATATTTTTTGTTATAGCAATAAGGTTTGCCATTTGCCAGGTCGCAGACTTTTCACTCCTCATGGCACTTTTCAGTGACTTATTCAGTATATTAACTTGCTTTTCATAGTCCTTAGAAAGTTCCCTAATAGACCAATCTCCATTACCACAAAATCAGCGCCTCTCATAGCCAGAAAACACCATCACGAAAGGAAGAGGTAAAACAAAGGGAATAAATTATTCTTCAGCTGTCCTTTTTTAAACTATCGGGGAGAGAACACAATCAAAGGTGGGGGAATATAGGACTAGGAAGGTACATACCTCTTTATTTTCCTTTCCTCTTCAATTTCTGTCTCCAGTGCCTGTTTTCTGGCTGTCAGATGGTTCTTCTCCAGAAGCAGGCTCTCTTTCTGCCCTTGCAGGCCTGTCAAGTCCTTAGTTACTTCTTCCATCTGTGCACTTGCTCTCTCCTCTGCCTCCTGCAGCTGGCTGAAGGACAGACACAGAACAGTATGGGTGTGGTGCAGGCAAGCTAGGATAAGGCCATCACTGCCATGAAGTGGTCACCAGCCCAGCCCCTGGTGAGTGGTCTGCAAGACCTCTGAGGACAAACCGCTCAATCCGATGCTCTAGAAAGCCTGGCTCAAGCTGCTGGAGGAAAGGAGAGGGGGAGTGGCCAGGCAAACACGTTTTGGACACTGATGACCTAACCCTCAAAACACAAAAACCTCACATTTGCATATTAACTTGCAGTTTACTAGAAACAACTTTGAGGAAACTTACGAGACGTATAAGAAGAATATCTCGTTTTTGGGCCATATTTTCTGTTATAGCAATAAGGTTTGCCATTTGCCAGGTCGCAGACTTTTCACTCCTCATGGCACTTTTCAGTGACTTATTCAGGATATTAACTTGCTTTTCATAGTCCTTAGAAAGTTCCCTAATAGACCAATCTCCATTACCACAAAATCAGCGCTTTTCATAGCCAGAAAACACCATCACGACAGGAAGAGGTTAAACAAAGGAAATAAATTATTCTTCAGCTGTCCTTTTTTAAACGATCGGGTAGAGAACACAATCAAAGGTGGGGGAATATAGGACTAGGAAGGTACATACCTCTTTATTTTCCTTTCCTCTTCAATTTCTGTCTCCAGTGCTTGTTTTCTGGCTGTCAGATGGTTCTTCTCCAGAAGCAGGCTCTCTTTCTGCCCTTGCAGGCCTGTCAACTCCTGAGTCAGTTCTTGCATCTTAGCACTTGCTCTCTCCTCTGCCTCCTGCAGCTGGCTGAAGGACAGACACAGAACAGTATGGGTGTGGTGCAGGCAAGCTAGGATAAGGCCATCACTGCCAGGAATGGTCACCAGCCCAGCCCCTGGTGAGTGGTCTACAAGACCTCTGAGGACAAACCGCTCAATCCGATGCTCTAGAAAGCCTCGGTCAAGCTGCTGGAGGAAAGGAGAGGGGGAGTGGCCAGGCAAACACTTTTTGGACACTGATGACCTAACCCTCAAAACACAAAAACCTCACATTTGCATATTAACTTGCAGATCACTAGAAACAACTTTGAGGAAACTTACCAGACGTATAAGAAGAATATGTAGTTTTTGGGCCATATTTTCTGTTATAGCAATAAGGTTTGCCATTTGCCAGGTCGCAGACTTTTCACTCCTCATGGCACTTTTCAGTGACTTATTCAGTATATTAACTTGCTTTTCATAGTCCTTAGAAAGTTCCCTAATAGACCAATCTCCATTACCACAAAATCAGCGCCTCTCATAGCCAGAAAACACCATCACGAAAGGAAGAGGTAAAACAAAGGGAATAAATTATTCTTCAGCTGTCCTTTTTTAAACTATCGGGGAGAGAACACAATCAAAGGTGGGGGAATATAGGACTAGGAAGGTACATACCTCTTTATTTTCCTTTCCTCTTCAATTTCTGTCTCCAGTGCCTGTTTTCTGGCTGTCAGATGGTTCTTCTCCAGAAGCAGGCTCTCTTTCTGCCCTTGCAGGCCTGTCAAGTCCTTAGTTACTTCTTCCATCTTTGCACTTGCTCTCTCCTCTGCCTCCTGCAGCTGGCTGAAGGACAGACACAGAACAGTATGGGTGTGGTGCAGGCAAGCTAGGATAAGGCCATCACTGCCAGGAAGTGGTCACCAGCCCAGCCCCTGGTGAGTGGTCTGCAAGACCTCTGAGGACAAACCGCTCAATCCGATGCTCTAGAAAGCCTGGCTCAAGCTGCTGGAGGAAAGGAGAGGGGGAGTGGCCAGGCAAACACGTTTTGGACTCTGATGCCCTAACCCTCAAAACACAAAAACCTCACATTTGCATATTAACTTGCAGTTTACTAGAAACAACTTTGAGGAAACTTACGAGACGTATAAGAAGAATATCTCGTTTTTGGGCCATATTTTCTGTTATAGCAATAAGGTTTGCCATTTGCCAGGTTGCAGACTTTTCACTCCTCATGGAACTTTTCAGTGACTTATTCAGTATATTAACTTGCTTTTCATAGTCCTTAGAAAGTTCCCTAATAGACCAATCTCCATTACCACGAAATCAGTGCCTTTCATAGCCCGAAAACAATATCACCAGAGAAACTAAAAAATCACCAGGCTCCAGAGAGAAAGCGGACTGAGAACAGAGCTCAGAGCCACAGAGTAGATACACCGGCCTCACATCCAAGGACGCGGCAGCAGCGCTTTATTGCCGGCGGCAGTGGCGAGTTCACCGGACGGCTATAGCATGCCGAGGTGAGCTGCCGTGGAACAGCCAAGTGGTATTTCTCGGCGCAGGGAGCATCTAAAGCTCCCAGTGGCTGAGCTCAACATACGCTGCAGGGATTCAGAGTGGAACTCAAAACCAAGAAGAAATATGCCAGCCTCACGGCCAAGGGCGTAGCAGCGGCGCCATATTGCCACCGGTGGCAGCAGCAGCAAATTCACCGAGGCCAGTACAGCTACATCTGCGTACTCAAGAACAGTGAGTCAAATTGCGGTCCACAGAGGAGAAATCCCAGTACTATACTCCCTGGAACTTGACCCAGTGGGGGAGTGGCAATAAGGTTTGCCATTTGCCAGGTCGCAGACTTTTCACTCCTCATGGCACTTTTCACTGACTTATTCAGGATATTAACTTGCTTTTCATAGTCCTTAGAAAGTTCCCTAATAGACCAATCTCCATTACCACAAAATCAGCGCCTTTCATAGCCAGAAAAACACCATCACAAGAGAAACAAAAAAATCGCCAGGCTCCAGAGAGAAAGCAGAGATATCACACCATAGGAGAACGTGCAACCTGGCACCCCCCACAGTCTAAACAGCCTCTATTGACTCTCTGGGTGGAAGACTCTGTGATACAACCCAGTAAAGAGTAGTGGGGTCTGAAATACTACAGACTCAAGATCCAGAGCACCTTAAGTGAAGTCATAGTGACCCAAGGGAAGAACCCAGAGAAAGCACAAACTTCCGAAATCAGGGGAAAGAGGAATAACACTGGAGCAATGAATGCCCACAACCCCACAACATCAGAACCTGATAAAACAGAAAATCAGAGATTTCTAGAAGATCAAATCAGGAAAATAACTGTAGAAATAATAGAGGTGCTTCGAAAAGAACTCAGAGAGAGCCAAAAAGAGATAAAGGATGCAATTAATGAAGTAAAGGCCTCAATTCAAAGCACAAAAAACTGATTAGAACACATGGAGAACAGAATCTCGCTCTTAGAAGATGATCATTCCAAAAATGAACGCATAGTTTCTAATCTAGAAAAAAATATCCGACAGTAGGAATCTGATATTGAAGAAATGTGGGCCCATTTTAAGAGAGCTAACCTAAGAATAATTGGAATAGAGGAGGGAAAAGAAAGTGAAACCAAAGGGATCAACAATCTCTTCAAGGAAGTGATAGCAGAAAAATTTCCAAACATAGAGGAAGAGGTTGATACACAGGTCCAGGAAACTTATAGAACTCCCTTTAGACAGGATCGAAGAAGAGGATCCCCACGCCACATGATGGTCAAAATGACCAATGTGGAAGCCAAGCAGAGAATCTTAAAGGCAACAAAAACAAAGGGCCAAGTGACATTCAGAGGCAAACCAATCAGAATCACTCCAGACTTCCCAAACCAAGTCATGAGAGCCAGAAGGGCTTGGAGTAACATATTCCAAACTCTGAAAGAAAACAACTTCCAGCCAAAAATTTCCTACCCAGCAAAACTTTCTATCAAATTAGATGGAGAAATAAGAAGTTTCCATGACAAACAGAATCTGAAGGAATTTATGTCTTCAAAACCAGCACTAGAGAAAATACTCAAAGAGATTAACTACAAAGAAGAAATATGTAACACACACAAGGACCAGAGAAACAAGACTTTCCATCTAACAGACAACTAAGATTGGTTATCTGTGGAGATTCATTATTTATGTTAGTTTTTTACCTATCTCTAAATGGTATTGTTTGCCTTTATTGTTGTTAATTTTTAGGATTTCTAGTTGGAATATTAATATGCCTTCAGATATAGCATTTGGAAATATTTTATCCCATTCTATTAGTAACTTTTAACTCTGTTTACATTGTCTTTGTATATACAATATTTTTTTTTATTTTTTAGGGAGTTTGTATACTCTTCTGTTTCCTGTGCCATTGAAATCATATCCAAGAAATCACTGCCAATTTCAATGTTGTGAGGTTTTATGACCCAGATTTTCTCCTAAAAGTTTATAGTCTTAAGATTTATATTTAGGTCTTTTATCTATTTTGAGTTAATACTTGTATATGGGATTAGGTAAGGGTCCAATTTTATTCTTTTCCATGTAAGTATTATTTTTCAACAATATTTAGTTTAAAGATTATTATTTCCACCACCAAATGTTCGTGGAAACTTTGTCAAAAATAACTTGACAATATAGGGAAGAATTTAGCTCTAGGCTTTTATTTAACTCCAATGGTTTATATATCTGTTTCAATTATTGTAGCTTTATATGGTTTGAAATCAGAAAATATATATCTTCTAGCTTTGTTCTTTTTCAAGATCATTTTGGGTATCTAGAGTCCATATTCCATATTAGGATAGATTTTTTTCTGAAAAATAAATATATAAATATATGATAGTTTCACATAAAAAATAGAAAAAAATATACTCTGGTAAGAAAGAAAGCAAAAAGCAATATTGAAATGTTATCTTTAAGTCATCGAAAGCTTGGTATCAGACAAATGAAACTTTTATGTGAGATTATCATTTTTAATTTTGGATAAATTGCTATAATACTAGATGTCAACCACTAAGCCAAGCATGGGAAGGAGGGATGGGGAGAGAATGGGGTGGGGATCGGGTGGGGCTGACTGGGCGATGTGTGCATGTATGTCTACAGAAGTTTGTATTCCACTATGATGTATAAATACAGTGCACCAATAAAAAAATAAAATAAAATAACATAAAAAAAGAAAGTTCCCTAATAATCATAAATAAAAAATTAATTAGTCTGCATGACTATGGCACACTGAATAGCTGTAGTATAAAAACACCCAGAATGTTAATACCATTCCTGGGATTAGAGTGTATGTAGTTTAGTGGTAGACCACTTGCCTAGCATGTGCGAGGCCTTGGGTGCAATCCCCAGCACCATTCAAAAATGAAAAATGAAAAATCAAATGCTATTGTTCAACAACCTATATTTTTGACTCAGTTTCAGGGTGAGATGAGGTAAGTGGATTTTGTTTGAAACAAAGCAGAAGTTTTGACCCCAAATCAGGTTACCAGAACTCATAAAATACGTATCAAAGAGTAGACTAGTTAAATATCATTCCATTAACATTTTGGCTCATGTCATGGAAGGTACTTTTAAAAGAAGGATTCAGCAATTCCAAAGTAGATTCTGGGAAAGTGGTTAAGAAAGAGCTGCTACAACGTTCAGGTCTTATGGTTGGCATCTGATCACCAACAGTAATGGAAATGCACATCTGAGAAATGTTTAAGGTTTTACAAAGGCTTTTGCTGTACTTGTATTCTGATGTCCAGTAATCTCCATTACTCTTTTCCAGTTTATAGCCACTGATACGAAAGGAAGAGGTAAAACAAAGGAAATAAATTATTCTTCAGCTGTCCTTTTTTAAACTATCGGGGAGAGAACACAATCAAAGGTGGGGGAATATAGGACTAGGAAGGTACATACCTCTTTATTTTCCTTTCCTCTTCAATTTCTGTCTCCAGTGCCTGTTTTCTGGCTGTCAGATGGTTCTTCTCCAGAAGCAGGCTCTCTTTCTGCCCTTGCAGGCCTGTCAACTCCTGAGTCAGTTCTTGCATCTTAGCACTTGCTCTCTCCTTTTCCTCCTGCAGCTGGCTGAAGGACAGACACAGAACAGTATGGGTGTGGTGCAGGCAAGCTAGGATAAGGCCATCACTGCCAGGAAGTGGTCACCAGCCCAGCCCCTGGTGAGTGGTCTGCAAGACCTCTAAGGACAAACCGCTCAATCCGATGCTCTAGAAAGCCTGGCTCAAGCTGCTGGAGGAAAGGAGAGGGGGTGTGGCCAGGCAAACACTTTTTGGACACTGATGACCTAACCCTTTGTTTGCATAGAGTTTTGCCTATGTCTGTGTACATATACTCACTTATACCCTATTGGAAAAAATCTAAGACAGCTCAATGTTTTCACATGCTTATAACTGCCAGAAAATAAACTTAATACTAAATCAAATTTCCTTTCATAATATTGTAACTATTGGGCTGGGGACATAGACCATTGGTTGAGTACTTGTCTAGAACCAAAAATAAAAGAGAGAAAGAAATAGAAAAAGAATAATGTTAGTAATGTAACTAAGAACATGTTTTCATGATAAAAGAAACAAAGAACAAATGGAACCCTTGTTTGTTGACCACTAGTTCCATTGTTAAGAAGTCTGCAGAAGACTTCCGGGAAGATGGCGACCGAGAAAAGCGGGGCTTAAGAGCCCCGCTAACAACCAATCTCCATTACCACAAAACCAGTGCCTTTCATAGCCAGAAAACACCATCACCAGAAAAACAAAAATACCACCAGGCTCCAGAGAGAAAGCGGACTGAGAACAGAGCTCAGGGCCACAGAGGAGACACACGCGCCCGAGGAAGCGGCAGCAGCGCCATACTGCTGGCGGCAGCGGTGAACTCAACGGACGGCTACAGCAAGCCGAGGTGAGCTGCTGCGGAACAGCCAAGCGGGATCTTTCAGCGCAGACAGCATTTAAAACTCCCAGTGGCTGAGCTCAGCACACCTGCAGGGATTCAGAGTGGAAATCAAAACCAGAGAAGAAA
Organism: Muscardinus avellanarius; assembly: GCF_963383645.1. Taxonomy (NCBI): domain Eukaryota; kingdom Metazoa; phylum Chordata; class Mammalia; order Rodentia; family Gliridae; genus Muscardinus; species Muscardinus avellanarius. The sequence continues at coordinate 57,735 of NW_027664479.1, forward strand.
AAATACGCCAGCCTCACGGCCGAGGGCGTGGCAGCAGCGCCATATTGCCACTGGCGGCGGCAGCAGCAGTGAATTCACCGAGTCCAGTACAGCTACATCTGCGTACTCAAGAACAGTGAGTCAAATTGCGGGCCACAGAGGAGAAATCCCAGTACTGTACATCCTGGGACTTGACCCAGTGAGGGAGTGGTGGTGGCAGAGATATCACACCATAAAGTTTGTATCCCACTATGATGTATGAATACAGTGCACCAATAAAATAAAATTAAAAAAAAAAGTCTGCATAGAGGACAATTTGAGACAGGAGCTCTGTACTTGGCAACCCAGCCAAGTACAGGAGAATGGATGATTTTTCAGTGTAGTTTGTCAATTGTAACATATAAAATACAGAACTCAGCCTGGCGTGGTGTTTCACACCTGTAATTCAGTACTTAGGAGGCTGAGAGAGGAGAATTTAGGTCTGAGACCAGACTCACATCTTCAGAGCAAGACCTTGTTCCAAACAAAAAATAGAAAAAGGGCTGAAGGTGTGGCTCAGATGTAGAATGTCTCTGGTTTAAATCCTTACAAAACAACAACAACAACACAGACACACACACACACACACACACACACACACACACACAATTCAGAACTCAGATCTCTAGGTGAAATCTAACTTAACAAGCTCGGCATGGTGATACAGGCTTGCAATCCTAGTACTTGGGAAGCTGAGACAGGAGGATTGCAGGTTCATGGCCAGTTTTTCCTTCACTCAGAAAGCCTGGAAACTGAAAGGGCCGCCCATTTTCTGTAATTATCTAAGTTTAGGATTACTCCACAAATTCTTGTGCCTGAACCAAATGTAATAGCAAAGGTAAGTCCATTTTAAAACCTGGCTACTGCCAGGTGTCTTGGCACTCACTTGTAATCCCAGTACTTGGGACTGAGACAGGAGGATCCTGCAGGTTCAAAGCCAGCATCAGCCATGTAGTGAGACTCAGCAACCTAGTGAGACCTAGTTTCCAAATAAGATATAAAATAGGTCTGGGAGTATAGCCCAGAGATAGAAAGCCCTTGGGTCTAACCCCAGTACCACAATAAAATAAATGAAATAAAATAGAACCTGGCAACCATCTTCAACTCCCCCTGACCTCAAACCCCATGATACTGAGTAACAAAACAACATGGCCTTGAATACTTGTACACCAGATAAGCTAACTGCAAGTTTCTGCTTCTGTAAACTGGCTTGCTTATTTTAGCAGAATAGATGGATCATCCACTTGTGGTTCTCTTCCTTTATAAACCTCTACCCCCTGCGAGTCGGCACACCCCTCCACTCAGATTTCTAGACTGAGGGTACCACCGCTGGAACAAGAAATAGCACCAGTGAGCCCACCAGTCAGAGCGGGGAAACCTGATGATACACAGGACACTAGACGGAATCCTCAGAAGAATACTGCTGCCTACAATGGGCTAGCCCAGCCCTAGGAGAAAGGCTGTTTGGGCCCAGCCTGGCAAGGGCACACTTTGAATGAGTTCAGCCACTCTCTAACTTAAGTATGTACATCAGAGCAAAATCTAACCTACTTAAGCAGTGTGATCAGTGACCACGTACTCACACACAGTGTACACTATTGTGTATCAAATCCAGCAGGAATGTAATAATAATACAATTCATAACTGGGAGGAAACAAATTCAACAGAAGAGATGTAGAAGTGAGAGGGACAGTGCCATTGGCAGAGGAAGGCTTTACACAGCCACTTAGATAAGTAACCCCACTGGTTGCAGAAAGTAGAGTAAACCAGGCTGTTAAAAAGAGAAAAGAAAATACAAAGACTTTCCTGTCTCTGCTCTCTGTCCTCTCCGTCTCATCCATGGATATTGGCTTCTGACCTATTTTCAACTCAGAACTGCCATCTTCAGTGATGTCTACTCTATATAAATCTATACAGTGAATTATTTGGAGGGGTCACTGGGGATTATACCCAGGGGCATTCTATCTCCAAGCTAGACCCCTAGTCCTTTTTATTTATTATGTTGAAACAGAGTCTCACTAAATTGCAATACTCCTGCCTTAGCTTCAAGTACTAGGATTACAGGTGTTTACCACTGCACCCAGCCCATTTACTAAATTTCTTTTTCGTTTTGATACTAGGTATTGTGCCCAAGCACAATTTTACCCATTTTACCTCCAAGCCACACTCCCGGTCTTTTAAAATTATTTTTCTTTTGAAACAGGACCTCACTAAATTGCTGAGGCTGGCCTCAAACTTTTGGCCCTCCTGTCTCAGCCTCCTAGACTGGGATTATAGTTATGTGCCACCATACCTGGTTTGAACTCTTAATTTTGATTATTGTGTTTTTCCAGTTGTATATACCTGTGTACCCAGGTACCGTGGTATACAACTGTAATCCTAGTACTTGGGAGGCGCAGATAGGATCACAGGTTCAAGGCCAGCAGCACAGGAACAATAAAATCCTGTTTCAAAAGGAAAAAATTAAGCTGGGCATGATGGTGCATTCCTGGGATCTTAGTACTTAGGAGCCTGAGACAGAGAATTGCAGGTTCTACGACTGTCTCAGCAACGTAGCAAGACTCTTAGCAACCTCTCAAGATCCTATTTCGAAAAATAATCAGAAAGGGCTGTTAGAATGCCCCTGGGTTCAATCCCTACCACCACAAACACAAATAAATAAAAATTAAGTGGGGCTGAGGATATATCTCAGGGGTAGAGTGGCTATGGGGGAAATATCAAGTACTGCAAAAGGAAAAAAAATTCTATGTATTATAGCTGCTTTCCATGTCGAAAAGAGTTGTGTGTGACATCATATGTAAAAGTTGCTTTAAATTCCATTTTATGGCCAGGTGTGGTGGCGTAGGCTTGTAATCCCCATACTTGGGAGGCTGAAACAGGAGGATCATACAGGTTCGAAGCCAGCCTCAGCTACTTAGTGAGGCTGAGGCTCTCAGCAACTTAGTGAGACCTGTTTCCGAATAAAATATAAAAAGTTGTTCTTGGGTTATAGCCCAGAGGTAGAAAGCCTCTGGGTTCCAACCATAGTACCACACACCAAAAAAACCTTCCATTTTATGATCCATCCTCCTTTCCTTCCTTCCTTCCTGCCTTCCTGCTGTAAGACCCCCGCCAAGGGGAGACCCTCAATCAATCTTGGGATAAGCGACGACAGCAAGAACACACGAGTTTCCTTGATGCAAAAGCAAAAGGTAAGAATTTATTAGGGAACCAGTGCACTGGGGCTGACTCATATCTCACGTAAGAGCAGAGGAGTTCGGCCCCGAGCAACTGAAAGTGTGGATATTTATAGGGAAAAGACCACCAGTTAGGGGGGTTTGGGCCAAGTTACATGCGTTTACAGAGTATTACAGAATCAATTGAAAAAGTACATTTTGTAGTCAAGTGTTAGATAAGATAACAGGTGTAGTCAGCAGGTTCCCAGCACAGGGCGCACTGACCCGGTCAGTATAGATAAGACGCTAGGTACGTTCCTGGAACAGGGTGGGCTTATTGCATATTTTTCATTCCTAAGCTATGCTTCTTAAGCTGCAAGCTGCAGTAATATATACTTTTTCTTTTTAACTATTAGCTGGCTGCTAGGGCTTGTGATTTTTCTTCTAAATGGGGCCTTTCATTCCCCACTCCTTTTAGGAAATAGTTCTAATGATAGAACTAAGTCTCTGAGTCTACATATTCAAGGATTTCGTTTTTAACTCTTTGGTACTGCTGGTGTAGCATTAAAACCTGAACAGTATTAACTTGTTCCTTAACAAAGGCAATTAATATATTTATTATACAAGGTCCTATGGTAAGCAAAAGCAGTAATAATAAAAGTGGCCCCAAGAGCAGATAGTAATGTAATCATCCAGGGAGACCTTATTGAACTACCCTTTAAACCATCCTTTTTGTAGGTTTCGTTCCCGCTATTTATCTTCTATCCGCTTTCTAAATCTTGCCATAGATTTTTGAAATACCCCAGAATGGTTAGCATAAAAACAGTATTTCTCCTAGTAGGAGAAGGTGTAGATAAGCAGTCATTGTTGCCATCACAGGACTTCCTAATGAGGTGCAGCTTCAATGAGTTGGTAAGATGTCATCTAAATTCCATTCCTTTGGTCTGTGCTTCTCGCACGGGGGAAAAGTGCTTTCAAAGTCCAATCCCATCAACAGTTCTGTCTATGGTTCAAATGTTCTCCTTATTTGCTCCAGTTGCTGCTTAACTCGAGAGTGGTGAATTCAGTGGCGTTTTTCTTTTATCTTCACCGCAGCCAGGGTGCTACTCAGACCAGGTCACCTGGCTGTGCAACTGGGGTGTTGGGTTGATCTGCTTCACACCAGGTAGTGGGTTTGCTCTCTGACCGTTTGGAGAACCTGTAAGGACCTGGGCACAAGGCTGGCATTTCTCAGTCAGACTCTGTATCTTAAGGGTTCAAACAATATGCTGTAACATCACCAATCTAAGTTTTACAGTAGCCTGTATCCCAAAGAGTAAGTTTTCTAGATGCTTATATTTCAATCAGAACTGGCTAGAATAGTAATGTTTTGAACAACCTTGAATAATATAACCTGATTACTGAGTTTCTTTACTCATGAGGTTGTTTTTCTTGGTCACTCACTTCATATTAGGGTTAGAGGCAAATCAGCAGGATCTGCCAGCTAGCATATAAATCTAGGCTAAATTATCTTTTATAGACTCAAGACATTATATTTCTTTGGCCTTGGAGTGTTGTCAACCCCAGATACAAAATAAGTTTCTACTGAATAAAACTCTAGGAGAGACAGAGCGAGCAGAGGACTAAGAACTGTATCTAAAGAAATTTAATATTTTGCCTGTTACCTCAAGAGCTACCCAGGCTTCCTCCAGCTGGTCAGAGGGCTGATCAGAGGGGCCTTGCCGAGCCTTGGGCATCCTTAGTGTTCAGCCTTTGAGAGCACAACCGGCCTAACTTCCCTTCAGAAGTGAGGACAACATGCTTTTTCCCCCAGGTGCCGACAGACTCTTTGGCCAGTCTTCAACACGACACCCAGGCACCTTTGCCATGCTGGCAGGTATAAGGCCTTTAGCTCCTTCCCTCTTTGTATAAGAAGCCTTTGGTATCTCTGAGGGGGCAAAGACTTATTACCCAATGCAGGGCTGTTAAATGGGCTTGTCTCTGTGTCTGCATCTGTCCATTCTGATGCTTAACTTTGTTTACCCTATTTCTGTTGTTGAGACACTCCAAAGGTCAAACTTAAAAGCTGATTAATGGGAGCCTTCATCCCAGAGACACAGTAGGATATGCATCTCATTTTTGTTATATTAAACATAATAGCCAGATTTTAAATTTATACTGGCCTCACTCTAGTAGTTTATTGACCTAATTTTATATTGGGCTACATTGGTAACTATTAGTCTATGTGAGCTAACAGTATTGATAAAAATCAGATAGCTCTATCTTTTAAATGACAACATTAACAATGAAAATAAATATGTTATTATCAATAATAAAACACTTACTTAATCAGGATAAACAGATTTTTAACCCAGGTCTTAAGGCTAAATCTCTGAATCAAAAGACAAAAATCTTATTGGTTAATTCACATACAAATATAAAATTCACATATCTTTAACCTTTAACTTTTGATTTCTGAAATTTTTTAGCACATTTAGATAACTCTAGATATAGAATGACATTATGATTTAAATATCTATTACCAGAAAGACAATATGATGGTAGTTGTCTCAGCCTGAAGAAAAACAAGTATGTTAATCTTTCAGTAACGACCTTAGACTTTTAACAATTTAAGCCACATGAACCAAGATACCTTTTTATTATTGTTTGTTTTACTCATTTAGCAAACATTTAACAAAGTTTTTCTTTAAGAACAAAAAGCTGCTGGGGATTGAGTCATTAGCAAGAATAAGTCTTCACATGTAGGCCAAATAATAAAATATCTTTCTTTGTTTCTGAGCCATCAAGTTAGAGTTATAATATGGTTTTAAACATTGACTTTGGTCAGTCAAAGCTGACCCTTAATTTAGTTAACACCAAGTGTTAAAACACAAACACCTGTACTTAGAAAAATTATCATATAAATTGTTATAAAAAGCAAGCTGTATTAATCCAATATTAATTATCAATTATACAAAGGAATTTTAGTTCAAAGCCTTTATACCTTGTAGAACTATATATCTCTGTATCTTAAAATTTTTATAAACAATTTTTAGCAGACAGATAAAAAATGGCTCAAAACTCTTTAAGGACACATGTGGACAGTACATGCTCCAAATTCCAAAGTGGGCATGTACCCTGTGTTATTTGTATTAGTATCCACAGCACCTAGGCTCTGACTACATTTTCAATACTGCCACATTAATACATTTTGATGCCTCTTTCCAATACTGGTGTATTTTTCCTCTCTGTCTATTCACTTCCTGACACCTATCAGGACAAAGGTAAACACAGAAAGTACATTTTATTAAATTTTTCTTATTTTTATCACATACCTGTACCCCTTAGCAAAGGAATAAGGACACTGACTCAGTCATAAACTGCTTCGAGCTGAACAGGGACGAAGTTGGGGGCCCGGCTTTAGGGTACAGGCATGCAGGTGGGTGGTGAGGGAGTCAGATGGGTGAGTATGTCTCTATGGCAGTCCAAAGGGCTTTGATAGATGTCTGTCAGGTTTTGTCTGTAACACCATTTGATGCAGGAGATAACACTCACAAAATAGTTAGCAGACAGAGCCACAAAGCAACATGACAAAGAAAGAAAAGCGAATTAATTTCCATAACTGCTCTCTGATAAATAATCTTGAAGCCAGTTTTAAAGAATTATTTTTCCCCAATGTCCTCTTTGGGAATACACAAGTGGTTATTAGAGGCTAATCTGGTGGCACTAAGACTCTGAGGATCCCAGGCTGCTGAAGCTGCTCCTCGAATGTTCAGCTGCCAGGCCCAAGTGCCGAGTAAACTATGCTAACTCTGCAATTATTAAAAAATTTGGATGGTTTCTGAAGTTTAAGAACAGCCAATGATAAGCTATTTCAAACCTCACTGATCTTGTTAACCAAATACAACATTTTTATAATTAATCTAAGACAAGGAGCAAAAATGATTGGCAGGTTTTAATTGGGAAAAGAAAAACTATTTGCCAAACAGGATAGAAAGGGGGACTAAGTATAAAAACCTACATTATTACAAAAGTTCCATCTCATATTTTAATAAATTGAGTCTATAAACCTTATACATATATAAAACATGCAAGCAAATAACCTAAAAAACAAAATAAACAACTTGTATAATTTTCAAAGCTCTCTTTTATATTTTTTTAAAAAACCTTTTTTTAGCTAAAATCATTTAAAATACATTTAAAAAACAATAATAAGCCATTCACAATAAAACATTTAAATATCCCTATTACTGGTACCAGTATTTTAATATAAAATATAATAAAAACAAGGGAATTACAATTCCAGTAGCACATATTTTTTATTTTTATTTTATATTCTCACAGACCGGTCCTTTTTATATTTACATATCACTAGGATCCTTAATATTTGGTTTTAGATTTTATATCAGGTTTAAATCTGTGCCGTTTAGCCACTGTGATTTTAAACATTTTCTCTTGGGGGAAGGGGGGGGATCCCTTTTCAAAAAGCTTCAGCCTGATAAGAGAGACAAGACAACTTAATTACCTAATTTTACGGCACAGGCCTGCTAGATGTAGTTTCCTCCCCCCTTTCTCGTTGGATGAGTGAGGAGTGGAATGCTGACAACTTCTCTCTGGGGCTGGAAGAAATCTTCCAGCGGCCGCCCCCAGGGCAGTTTGCTCAGTCTCCCTCTAGCTCACCGTCCAAGGTCTGAGTAAAAGGCAAATTAAACACACAAAATAAATGCATAGTACTAAAAAATCTTTTTTATGCAATCTGATGTAGAACAGTGGCCAGAAGCTTTCTCCGACCCACACCTCATTTTTTTTTTTCAACAGCATATCACAACCACCATACAACTAATAACAAACATCACATTCTATTATCATGGGGCAACTACTCCAACACTATCACTTTAAGCAAAACACTAAAAGCACCATAGAAGACAAAACAGTATCATAAAACTTTTACCATACCAAAAAAACACGCCACCTCAAATCAACAGAACACAGAACATCATATTTACCTTCCCCTAAGGACAGCCAGGGTTCCTTGCCTCATTGCCAAAATTAAACACAAAAAGAGAAACCAAACAAATCCACATGCACACCAACTTTTTAACACTAAAGCTTTGTAACTAACACCCTTTATTATTTTCAGCTGAGCTGGATGGGGGAGTTATGAGTCTAGGGAGATGGTAGTGGACTCCAGTTGGCCCGGAACGAAGGGGGGGGTGGTACAAGCCCCCACCCAGGCTCCTTACTGTTGGAAGCTCCCCAAATCCTTACGGGTTACAGGTGGTAGGAGGGCCACCCGAGCAGCTGGTAGCGAGGAACCCCTTTTCTTGCCGGCCACTTCCCCCGATCCTTAAGGGTCACAGGTGGACGGAAAACCACCCAAGCAGCTGGCAAGAAGTCCGTATACCTTAACTGGAGTCCGGGGTGGAGTTTCTAGTGTTTTGGGTCAGAAGTGTGCTGCTTTAGGAGGGGACTTCATCAGGTTGTTATCCGTGATGCCGTTTGCCTCCCACGGGGCCTCAGATAAACCAGTCCTCTCTAGCAGAGATAGGCTAGTCCGGAGTGCTGGGCGACCACCCCTTATTTGCACTCCCCTGGCGGACTGTTATTTAATTTTAACAGATGTCGTTGCTCAACCCCACACAGGCTCGGCTGTTTCCCTAAAATAAACTGTCTACTAAATTTAAATTGCAACTAATACCTAGCAAACTATTTACAATCCAGCTGGTACACGCATCCTGATAAGAAACACAAAGAACAACACCCTAACAAACTAGACAAAGAGACACACCTGGCCCTTAAACAAACTCTGAATGAAACTTCACCTCTCACCAAGAGACTTTTAATAACCAGCCAAAAAAACACAGTTAGCACACAAAGTGGAGCCCCTCCTCTCTCCGAGAGACTCCTAGGACCAAACACAATTGACCACCCCTGGAAAACAGCTGTTCCAAAACCTAGCGTGTGGGACTCGAACCCACAATCGCGCAGCACATAGATGGGACGTTTCTGAGCATCCTCGGAGGTCCCCCAGACTTCCCGGGACGTCTCCCAGGGTAGCAGTCGGTTATCACGGACACGTTTGTCGTAACCCTCCTTGCATATGGAACTAAAACCCACAATCAATCAATCAGACAAGGAGTTCCGCACCAGCGGGCACCGCTGGTGCAGACGACTGCAAATACCAGAAAGCAGCTGCTTACCAGAAACCGAAAGTAAAAACCAAAAATTACAGAAATTAACACAGCCGGCAACAGGAGACATACAAGACAAACAGAGACAGACAGGTAAAAATCCCACCTCCAAGGGGGTGTCTCGTGGAACTTGGGTGGTCGCTGTTTCCCGGCCAACGCACCAAATGTAAGATGCCCGCCGAGGGGAGACAATCAATCTCGGGATAAGCAACAACAGCAAGAACACACGAGTTTCCTTGATGCAAAAGCAAAAGGTAAGAATTTTTTAGGGAACCAGTGCACTGGGGCCGAATCATATCTCACGTAAGAGCAGAGGAGTTCGGCCCCGAGCAACTGAAAGTGTGGATATTTATAGGGAAAAGACCACCAGTTAGGGGGGTTTGGGCCAAGTTACATGCGTTTACAGAGTATTACAGAATCAATTGAAAAAGTACATTTTGTAGTCAAGTGTTAGATAAGATAACAGGTGTAGTCAGCAGGTTCCTGGCACAGGGCGCACTGACCCGGTCAGTATAGATAAGATGCTAGGTACGTTCCTGAAACAGGGTGGGCTTATTGCATATTTTTCATTCCTAAGCTATGCTTCTTAAGCTGCAAGCTGCAGTAATATATACTTTTTCTTTTTAACTATTAGCTGGCTGTTTTAACTATTAGCTGGCTGCTAGGGCTTGTGATTTTTCTTCTAAATGGGGCCTTTCACTGCCTTCCTGTTTTCCTGCCTTCCTTTGGTACTACTGGGGACTGAATCCAAGGGCATTCTACCTCTACAATATCCCTATTCATTTTAATGTTTTTGTTTTGAGGCAGGGTCTTCCTATGTTGCTGAGGCTGGCCTTAAACCTTGATCAAACTGCCTCGGCCCCCCAAGTACTGGAATTACAGGCATGTGCCACCATGCCTGGCCACAGTTCTACCTTAAAAACATATTGGCCATTTTGGGCCAGGTTTGGTGGTCCATGCCTGTAATCCTAGTACTTGGGAGGCTGAGACAGGAGGATTAAATTTGGAGGACAGCCTCAGTCATTTAGCAAGGCTGTTTCAAAAAATAAAATAGGACTGGGGTTGTAGCTCAGAGGTAGAATGCCAAGGGTTTCTATCTCCAGTACCACAAGAATAAGTAAATAAATACATAGGGCTGGGTATAGCCTGGAAGTAGAATGCACCTGGGTTCAATCCTTAGCACACATGCATGCGTGCGCACACACACACACACACACACACACACACACATTCTTTGCCATTCTCATTCTTACACACCTGTGTGGAAAAAAACACACACAGGAAAAAACTCAGCAGCTGGATCCAGTGGTATGTGTCTGTGGCCTCATCTACTCAGGAGACTGATGTGGGAGGATCACTTGAGCCCAAAAGTTTGAGGCCACCCTGGGCAACATAGTGAGAATCTGTCTCAAAACAAAACAGAACCGAACAAAACAAAAACAACAGCCTCTCTGCACTGCCGTGACAGCAGGCAAAGTGCCCCACTGGTGCCTGGGCAGATGGTAAGTGTTTACCTTTTTAAATCGTTTACAATCGAGGTGTGGGTTTCCATTGCTATCATGCCATCCACTTGTGCCTGGAGCTTTTGGCATTTGTCCTTTAGATGCTCCTTCTTCTTCCTGCGCTTCATCAGCGCCTCTTCCTGGACCTGTGTTTTCTTCTCCAGGAGCTTCAGTTTTTTAACCAGGAGAGAAACTGAAAGCAAAAGCAAGTGATACAGACTTGGCACAGAACAGCAAAAAAAGGAGTACTAACTTCCAGGAAATACTAATGAAAGTCAACTTGTAAGAATGATCTTTTAAAACAAAGTTTTGGGTTAGCCAGGCATAGTATATTACAGATATAGGCCTGTAATCTCAGCACTTGTGAGGCTGAGACAGGAGGATTACAGGTTCAAGGCCAGGCTCAGTAGCTTAGTGAGGTCCTCTGGAATTCAGTGAGACCCTGTTTCAAAGTGAAAAAAATAACATAAAATAGGGCTGTGGGTACAGTTCAGAGGCAGAATCCACCTGGGTCAAATCCCCAGGAACACACACACTAAATATAAATAAAATTGAACAAAAAATAAAAAGGGCTGGGGGTATAGCTCAGAGGTAGAAATTCCCTGGGTTCAATTCCTAGTACTACAAAGTAAATAAATTAATTATTTAACTAATTAATTTAAGGGTTATAAATTAATACCAAATTCAGCCAGGTGGTAGTGCATGCTTGTAATTTCAGTACTTGGGAAGCTGAAAGATGGCAGGTTTGGAACCAGCCTCAGCAACAGAGCCTCTCAGCAACCTTGCAAGACCCTGTTTCCAAATAAAAATAGTTCTATGGGTATAGCTCAGAGATAGAACGCCCTGCTTCAATCTCTGGTACCACACACACAAAATAAATGAGTAAATTTATTTAAATAAATATTGAAAAATATCACTTTTCAAAAATGAGGTCTTAATTTGTGTGTGTGTATTGTGTGTGTGTGTGTATTGTATGTGTGTGTGTGTGCGTGTGTGTGTGTGCATGGTTCTGGGTTTGAACCCAGATGTATTCTACTTCTGAGCTACACCCACAGCCTGATTTTATTTCTTATTTGGAAACAGGGTCGCACTAGGTTGATCAGAGTCTCATTACTTGCTGTCTTAAAGTATATATAAATGTATAAGCACATATAATAATGTCTCTCAAACTGCAAGATATCCAAGATTTTTTAATATCAACATGTTAAAAGAACTGTATTTGATTTTCTCCTTTCCTCTTTTTTTTTTTTTTTGAGTGTGTGGAACTAGGGATTGAACCTAGGTAAATTCTACCTCTGAGCTATACCCCAAGGCCTTTTTATTTTAAAACAAGGTCTTGCTAAGTTACCACCCACTTGTCTACAACTTGTGATCCTCCAAGTACTGAAATGACAGGTGTTGCACCTGGCTTCCTCAGGAAGGGTGTATGTTTTGTGTCCTATATGAGAAGTAAACCATAAATATTTTCATTCCATTTGACATGGTCATATATAATAAGATATTCTCTGGGCACCTGTTGAAAATTAGTACTTTGAAGTACGAAAGCACAACACTAAGTCTTTCTATTCTCTGAGATGGTCAAAGTCAACAGCAGTTTCCAGGGATGGGAGAAGAGTCAATGGACTGAACCACACAGTCCAAAGGTTTGCCCTGCTCCACATGACCAGAGGAATCGTCCTCCCCTACAATCTGCTATGTTTGAGAAAATTAAACTCAGTAAATAGGGAATTAACTTCTCGTTTCCAATCCTGAAAACAAGACAAGAAGCTCAGCAATGCTCTCCTCCCTCCCACTCAAGGATGCCGGAGGAAAGGCAAGTGCCACTGGGTCACTCAGGTCTATGGAGTCCTGTGGAGGGGATCCCTGTGGGACTCTTCCAGAGATGCTCTCATCTGTAGACTTGGCCTGGGCTTCAGAAACCAGCCCTTTTAATACTTATTTATTTTTACTTCTGGGGTGATGGGGATTGAACCCAGGGGCATTTTACCTCTGAGCTACACCTCTAGCCCCCCCCTTTTTTTACTTTTTTTTTAAACAGGGTTATTACTAAGTTACTGAGAGTCTCCGTATGTTGTTGAGTATGATCCTCCTGTCTCAGCCCCCAAGTACTGAGATTACACATGTGCATCACCATAGCCAGTTGACTTTTCTCACTTTTAAGATGCTATTTTACCTTAAAACTAAAAACCAATACAACGAAGCACCCAGAATGACTATGCAGGCACTGTGGAGTAGAGTTGGAGTGCCCTGAAGGCAATGGTTAAAAGTGTAATAAATAGCTGCATTTCAGTAAAGAACACAGTCTGAAAACCATGCTTCCTACGTGTGTGTGTGTGTGTAGTACTCCGGTGGAACCCAGGAGCTTTTTTAGCTCTGGGCTATACTCCCAGACCTATTCTATATTTTATTTGGAAACAGGGTCTCACTAAGTCGCTGGTCCCCATTTAAGGATACAGTAGAGATGTCGTGGCTTACCTTCTTGAAGATGCTTCTCACGGGTACCTTTGGCGTTCTCTTCCATGATTTTCAAATGATCTGTCACGGTGCTGCTTTCCTTCAAAATCACTTCAACTCGATTAAGAAACAGACGCCTACAGTTGATTCACAAAATTAAATACTTCCAGTCAGGTACCAAGTTAATAGAGAAACACACTGAAAGCAACTGATGTGGTGTCAGTAATAAATATCTGAAGATATTTTCATATTTAATCATTAGTAACGGCAAATTCAGCCATTTGTATTGAATGGGGAAAAGAACCACAATGAAATTTGAATTATGGGCTGCTTTAGTAACTTTTATTGTTTTGCTTTTGGTGCTGGAAGGAACCCAGGATCCTAAGTGCTCTAAGCAGATGCTCCACCACTAAGCTAAGTCTCTAGTCTTTGAGTAATTTCTTGTTTTTTTTGTATTGGGGTTAAAGCCAGGGGCCTCCTGTGCCCAAGGTACATCCCCAAACTCTTTTTTACTTCGGAATAGGATCTTGCTAAATTGTGGAGGATGGCTCTGAACCTGCAATCCTTCTGTCTCAGCCTCCCAAGCACTGGGATGACAGGCATGTACCTCTGTGTCCAGCTTGAGTGATGTGTGTGTGTGTGTGTGTGTGTGTGTGTGTGTGTGTGTGTTCTCATGCACAAGCTCCTTGGGTACTTGGAATTGAACCAAGAGGCATTCTACCTTTGACCTACACCAATCAGCCTTTATTTATTTATTTATTTATTTATTTATTTACTTATCTACTTGGTGCTAGAGAATGAACCAGGGGCTGAACTACAACCCTAGCCCTGTTTAGTTTTTTACTTTGAAACAAGGTCTCACCAAGTTGTGGAGGACCTAAGTGGCTGAGGCTGGCCACGAACCTGTGATCTTCCTGTCTCAGCCTCCCAAGTACTGGGATTACAACATGCACAGATTTTTTTTTAAATTTATTTTGAAACAGGGTCTCCCTATGTTGCTGAGAGTCTTTCTACTTGTTGAGGTAGGAAGCGATCCTCCACTCTCAGCCTCCCAAGTACAAGTCATGAGCCAACATGCACAGCTATTAAGACTTCTTTTCTTTTTTGTTTTTTCTCTTTCTTTCTTGCCTTTTTTCTTTCCTTTCTTTTCTTTTTTTTTTTTTTTTTAGTAATACTAGGGATGGAACCCAGATTCATTCTGGAAACAGAGATATACCCCTAGCCCTATTTTTTCTTACACAGAGTCTTACTTAGTTCTGGAGGGCCTCTTTAAATTGCTGAGGCTGGCGTTGAACCTACAATTCTGCTATTACATCCTCCCAGTACTGGGATTATAAGTGTGTACCACCTTGCCAAGGTTTTGATTGACTTTTTTTTCCTTTGCAGTCCTGGGAAAGAACCCCAAGGGCATTGTACCTCCGAGCTACACCTCCAGCCCTATTTTTTATTCTTTATTTTAAAACAGGGTCTCATTGAGTTGCAAAGGGTCTCATTAAGTAGTTGAGGCTGTTTGTGAACCATGATTCTCCTGTCTCAGCCTCCTGAATGCTGAGATTATAAGTGTGCACCATCATGCCCAGCTCGAGTGACTTTTTAAAAGGTTAAATTTCTATGCCTATAATCCCAGTACATGGCAGGCTAAAACAGGGAAATTTCATGTTCAAAACCAGCCTCAGCAATTTACATAGGCTCTCAGCAATTTAGCAAGATCCTCTATGCAAATAAAGAATAAAATAGGTGAAATAGGGCTGGGGATATAGAACGCTTCTGTGTTTGAGCATCAGTACCAAAAAAAAAAAAAAAAGGGGGGGGATGGTAGTATAGCCCAAGTGGGTGAGCGTGTGCTCATGTGTAAAGCCCTAGTTTGGTCCCCAGCACAAACTAATTATAGCTGTGGAAAATGAAAAATTTTAAGCATATAAAAAGATAATAACTCAGCGTGGTGGTGCACACTTGTAATTGCAGTATTCAGGAGGCTAGACCAGAGGATCACTGTTAGTGGATAACCTCAGCTACTTAGTGGGGCCCTCCAAAACTTAGTGAGACCCTGTTTCAAATAAAGAATAAAAAATAGGGCAGGGGTGTAACTCGGAGGTCAAATGGACCTGGGTTCCATCCCCAAACCCACAAAATAAAATAATGAAAAAATAAAAAGAGAATAAAATAATAAACTCCCAAATATATAATATGCAGCTTACATAATCATCAAATTGACCATTTAAAGCTGGGAGTGGCGATGCCTGTTGTAATCCCAGCACTTGGGAGGCTGAGACAGGAGGATTGCAGGTTTGCAGCTAGCCTCAGCTACTTAGTGAGGCCCTCTGCAACTTAGTGAGACCCTGTTTCAAAATAAAAAAACTAAGACTAGAGTGCAGCTTGGAGTTAGAATGCCCTGGGTTCAATTCCCAATACCACACACACACACAAACTGACCATCCTATTTCATCTACATAAACCTACAGTCCCTACATCCAGTACATTATTTTAAAGCCCGCGGGAAATTTTAAAGTGTTTACAAAGTTCTCATTTTAATTAAAGGTACCTTACATAATCAGTAGCATACTTGCACAAAACAACTACGGTGTCAGAAGACTTTGAAATTATTTCTAAAAACTGGACAAATATGATGGGTATGGCGGCACACACTTATAATCTCAGTACTTGAGAGTTGAGACAGGAGGATTGCAGGTTCCAAGCCAGCCTCAGCAACTTAGTGAAGCTCTCAGAAACTTAGGGAGACCTGTTTCCAAATAAATAAAATAGGTCTGGGAGTGTAGCCGAAAGATAGAAGGTCCCTGGGTTCCATCCCCAGTATCTAAAAAAAAAAAAAAAAAAAAAAAAAAGTGTACAAATAAACCTTAGTCTTAATTTCACCATCCTTACAGATGGTCTGCTGTACAACTCCATCCTGGGGTTCCTGGAAGCCCTTCTACCTCCGGGATACACTCCCATAGGCTACACTCCCAGACCTATTTTTTTACTTTTTTATGTGAAAACAGGGTCTCTTAAGCCAGCGAAACTGTCTCCAAACCAGCGCGATCCTCCTGTCTCAGCCTTCCAAGCACGGGGATTACAAGTGTGCGCCACCACACCCGGCGCAAATTTCTTGATTTTCTCCCTTTATGTGTCTGTGTGGAACTGTGGATTGAATCCAGGGACAGTCTACCCCTGACCTATACTCCCAGCTCTATTTTAGTTTTTAATTTTGAAATACAGTCTTGCTAAAGGACCAGACTCTGGCGGTAAATCCGTAGTCCTCCAGTTTCAGCCTCCTAAGTACTGTGATTACAGGTGTGTGCCACCATTCCCAGTTAGGATTTTCTGCTGTAAACTCAAAAAGTCAGGTCGAGAAAGAAGAAAAAAAAAGGTAAAAGGAACCATGTGGTGAGCCCCTTGGCTGTGAGGCCTCTGCAGGCCAGCGCCTTGGCGCAGTGGGGTGTTCACCTGCTGCTTGCACAGGGAAGAGGGCAGCTACCCCACTCCTGTCCCACACAGGGCAGCTCTACTGTGGCCTGCTTTGCAATGTTGGACTTCCTTAGAAGACTCCATTACTAGTTTGTTCTTCCTTCCTTCCTCCTCTCCCTCAACTCCCTCCCTTTTTTCTTTCTGTTTTTAATAAAAGACATTCCCTCATTCAAAAATAAGTCAAAAACTTCAGATTTGGTTTAAAACTCCCTCAATTGTATTGGCCAAGAAACAGGCCCATTAAGCCTGAGGTTACCCAGCTGGTCAGGGAAAGTTAGGAAAAGAAATGTAGAGAGATTAGCTGCAGTCCAGGAGGGCACTGCTTCTACTAACGTGTGGAGTTCACCGTGAGCCAAGGACTGTGCGCAGGCCTAGCAGTCACAGGCTGCACAAAGACAGGAAGCAGCCTGGAGGCTGGAGGAGGGGACTCCCAGGGTCCAGAGCTCAGGGTCCCCCAGCTCAGCCCCTCACTGCACAGCCACCATGCCAGGCGAGGGTAAGAATCTCAATACACATAGCGCCGGGGGATGAGGCAGGACCGGCGCCTTGAATGCAGGCTGGTCCTTCTTCCCTTTATCTTACTCATGCAATATTTTTATTGTAAGAGAACATAAAGGGGCATGACCGTGGCTGTGCAGGAGGCTGGGGGAAGACCGTGCAGCTCCAGGTTCTCAGGAGGCCTGCGGAGGCATGAGCCCAGGCTTACTGAGCCACCTTCCTGCCTTTCTTGCACATCAAGAAACCCTCCTAGGAGAGACCTACTTGGGACTGTGACAGAAGAAAATCCCAAGTTCAACAGGGAGGTCAAGTACACCAGAGTCCAGTGGCTGCCCAGTCTGTCCTCACAGACACACCAGTGACCATCAAACCACAGAGACCTGGACGAACAGGAAGAACACTGACAGCTCACTACTAGAATACTGCACACCGAAGGTGAAAGCTATTTCATTTTCTTCAGTGACATGAGGACATTTAAAAAATGCTAAATAGAACATACCTACTCAAAGCAAATAGTTTCTTTTCCTTAGCTCTGCCTGGACAGTGCTGCTAGACTTTTCATGATAAATACTTTCTCTAATGCATTAAATAGGTATTTATTCTACTGTGCTGGATGCAGAGTCCCACACTAAGATGAACAAGACATAGCCTCAGCCTTTGTGGAGGGCAAAGGAGACAGACCTGGATACAGATCGAACAAGAAGACATCGTGTGGTGGGTAACTGGCAGGACCAGTGTTTAGGATGATGTCAGAAACAGACGAGAGAGCAGTAGATCTGGGGTCAGGGACAGTGATGGCAGGTGTCTTAGAGCAGCTCCCAGAAGCTCAGAGGACAAAGAGAAGGGACCAGCATGGGAAGCAGGATCAGAGTGCGGGGACACTGCCTTGTGTGCATGCCTTATGCTGGACCTCCTGTTTCAAAATCCTAGGAGCAGTTAAAGGACGTCTAAGGCTTGCAGTGGAAAAATTGCCCTAGGAAAACACCACCTTAGAAAATAAAATGGGAAGCCAGCCGTGGTGGTGCAAGGCTGTAACACCAGTACCTGTGAGGCTGAGAGAGGAGGATTGCCGGTTCAAGGGCAGCCTCAGCAAGTAGTGAGGCTCTCAGCAACCTAGCAAGATCCTGCTTCAAAATAAAAAGAAAATAGGGCTGGGAATGTAGCTCAGAGGTAGAATATCCCTGAGTTCAATCCCTACTAACACACACAGAAAAAAATAGAATAGTTTACTGGATCAATTTCTTAGCAACTCTTTTTAAAATACTTTTAAGAAAATGTATTTTTGTGCTAGATAATTCCATGGAGTTTCTTCTTAATTAACTTGTGTTTGAAATGAGCAAAATACCAGAAACATAATACCACTTGCCATTTTTCCCTGGCATCAAGGCTACTCTTCTTTATCTTTAGCTGCAGTTCCTTCTCCACTTCATCGACTCGAGTTTTTAACATTCTCATTTCCTCCTGAAATAAAATGTGTGTACATTTTAACACGTATCCTCTCCTGTCTCTAATGCTTAGCTGCAGGCCTGTTGCCTGGCTAATGTCAAATGTCAAGAGTCTCCCAGCAAAATCTGAACCTAGCAACGGCCTTCACCTTGGGGTCCCAGCACTACATGCCTCCCCTGAGAAAGCTGACAGTCTAGTGAGAAAACACAAGACAACACAAAGTCACCCAGCACAGGGACAAAGAACCCTGGGTTTAAAATATTCAATTCTTAGCCAGGCATGGTGGCACAGGCTTGTAATCCCAGTCCTTGGGAGGCTTTGACAGGAGGATTGCAGGTCACAGCCAGCCTCAGTGACTTAGTGAGGCCCTCTGCAACTTAGTGAGACCTTGTTTCAAAATAAGAAGTAAAATAGGGCCGGAGGTATAGCTCAGAGGTAGAATGCCCCTGGGTTCAACCTCTCAGCACCAATAAATAAACGTACAAACAAACATCCAATTCCTAATTTGACACCATTTTCCTATAACTGCCAAATGCTTGAAAATTTTAAAAGGACAAGGGAGAAAAAGCACAGAGGCCCATAAGCACTGTAATCTTCCTTTGTTTATCGAGGCGAGACTGGAGAGCTGTTTATCCTTGGTGAGCAGCTGCTTGGGCAGGGAGCTGGGTGGGCTCTCCCTGCCTTGTCCAAGCGTGGCAGAGCCTCTCTACGTGGAGGCACCAGTCCCCGCAGTCACACAGCATCCCCAGCCACTGGCCCAGCGCCAGGTCTGCAGCTCAGTCTCAGTGTCTGCTCCTGGCAATCTGTGCGTGGCCCTTTCTCTGGGCCCTCTCCATCGCAGCGTGGCTCCACCCTCACAAGGCTGGCTTCAGGGTCCTGTGCTGTCCCTCGGTGCCAACGTGTCCTGTGTGGTGCACTGAGGTGTCCCCAGATGCCAGCCATATGTGCTTGCTCCTGTTTATCATACAGTAGCACTGCCAATCACCTCCCTCTTCTCGCCCTCTGCCCAGACACACATCCATGCCGGCAGTCCACTAGCATTTTTGAACTGGGTTCAGCAAACCAAAGCTGGCAAGCCTTGTTGATGTAAATAATGTTTTACTGCGACACAGCCCCACCCATTGTTTACCTATTATAACCCAGAGTTGGATAGCTGCAAACAGAAACTGAATCTGCAGACTATAAAGACTGCAATGTTTAATTGGCCCTTTACAGCAAAAGTGGCCCAACTCTGATTTAGAAGGTATATCAAAAGAGTAATATTGTTATTAGGATTGATTTTTGATCAAGTAGTCTAAGACTAATTCACGCTCTTCAACTGTCCAACAGTAAGTCTAGGCGTTTGTTGTTTTCTGTGTGTGTGAGTGTGTGTGTGTGTGTGTGTGTGTGTGTGTGTGTGTGTCTGAGTGGTACTGCAGATTGAACCAGGAGCACTCTACTTCCATGCTATGCTTCCAGCCCTTTTTATTTTTTATTATGATACAGGGTATCTAAGTTGCCAAGGTGGGCCTCAAACCTGTGATCTTCTTGTCTCAGTCTCCCAAATACTGTGACTATAGACATTCAACACCATGCCTGGCTAGAAGAAAGGATTCAAATTGCATTACTGAGGACAACATGACTGAAGAAAGACCAGGCTGGGTGACTCTTAAAGGACTCTTTCCACTCAGGATCCCATAAAAACCAATGCTTCTCTCCCTGGATCCTCCCACTTCCAGAGATCTATTTGGTCACTTAAATAAGGAAGCCAAAGCATGCCCCATAGAAAATCATGGCTGTACCTCGAATGCCCAAGCTTGGTCTCCTACACAACTCTAATGAGCTCTGTTGTCAGAAGCCATTCCCAGGAACAGAGGTGAACATGGCAGAGATAAATAGACCTCATTTCCTATCCACTTCCAACACCTCAGTTATTGGACTTCCCTGGAGTCAGACCTTCGTGGAATTAAGGATCGTTGAAGTTGGCCTAAAATGCTCCTGACATACTACTTTCCCCTGTTTGCCCAAATATCCTGTCTGTGGTGGTGTTGGCAGCTGAAAAATTCCAGAAAAGAAGAGCGTCCTACTGTTGCTTTCTCTGTGTCTGCATGGCTGCCCGTCCAGGGGGCCACGGCTTTAAATGTGGCAGCACCCATCCCACCATACCTCTCCCCATCCTTACCCACTCCTCCAGCTCTGCCAATTACTCCTTTCTCTTCTTCCTCCCTCCCTCCTGCATGGTGTTCAATATATTTCTTATATCTAAACACAATCAGCAAAACTTTTAAAGGCAAGAAAACGCAGTTATTTTGAAATCGTTCTTACTAACTATGCAAATACAGCCCAGAGAAAATGGAACTGAGATGAAAGAACTTTCACTTACCAACCAGGGTGGTATAGGGCCCTCTGATGGGAGGTCTTCAATATGGAAAGTCTAAGAATAAAACAAGACAAAATAAAGTATATATACTTCTTCTGAAATTACAACTCTTATATAGTCTTATATAAGACTATTGAACCCATACTTATATATACTTATATATACTTATATAAGACCATTGGACCCATTATATAAGACCATTGGACCCATTTTAAAAGCAACAATGCTGCAGCAACACATTTAAAAGACTGATTCAAAACTCCTTTTCTTTCTCTCCAGCTTCCTTGTGGAAGAGGACGGTGTTCTATGTGCTTAAAGAAGCCCCAGCTTCAGGGAACATTCAAGGAGGAGGATGTAGAAGACAGCTCCCAGGGGAAAGTAACAAGATTTTCTGCTATGCTGGACTTATCCAGCTACAAATAGCTAATTAGAAAAAAAAATCAAAGGTGATTGTATTTGACTCCCATGCCTAGGAGTTAAATTTTCAGTGTAATGGACCATGTGGGAAACTCTCAGGATAGAACCCTAAAGTCCTGGGATATTGGTTTAGGGTATTGCTGGGTAGAACAGTTCCCTAGCATGCACGAGTCCTAGGGTCAATTCTAAGCACTTCCAAAGGGAAAAAGAAGTCCTGACATAAAGACTCCTGCACATACTGCAGCTTCTGAAGGTCACTTTTTACCTGGTTTCTGGCTGATAAAGTGGACTAACCCACCGGCATCCCAAAATTATGGGAACTAAACTGAACTCTGACCAGATATATAAGCTGCAACAGTTGTAATTATTTTGAACCTGCATGTAATGTTAACTAGCATTTCAGCTAAACACTTACATATCACAGCCACTGTCTCTAGCATAACACAATGCTGTCCTTTGGTAAAATTATCTGGTGAAAACATTGACACCTTGCAGGATCAAAAAGCATGATGGAAGATCTGAAACAATACATAACTTATAAAGTTATTTATTAAGGTAATTTAGTTAGGTAATTGAATACTTATTTAATTAGGTAATTGGATCTATACTGCCAATTTCATATCTATCTGTCCCTGCAGAACTGAACTTACATGCAAACTAGCAGACATAAGCATCTTATGAGCTTAAAAGCTCATCGTTGAGAACTGTCTGCAAGGCTAAAAGGGAAAATACAAGCCAGAAGCCTCCTGTCCTGCTGGGGTTGAACATAGTCGAATTGAACAGTTTCAGATTGACAGTAACTAAGCTGATGTCATTTCTCTGAAATAATTAAATGTAAAGTAGATTTACATAGACAATTCTCTATTTCTTCCCTAGTGTGATATTATGTGTTATAATTCATAGTCCGCTAAATATCAAATAGACAGACTATTGTCCCAGTTAAAACACTAATATCAGGAATAATGGTAATAATGCTAGTCATAGGAGTTCCATGTGATGATGCTGAAAGCCCATACTAGACAGCAATTAAATGTTAAACAGATCAAATCTTACCACCACCATCAAGTGTATTTTATCTTCGTTGCCATATTTGGGTGATAAGTAATGTTTCCAAGGTCACATAACTAGCAAGTGGCAAAGCTAGCAATTAAAGTCAGTCTTGTGTGAATCTAAAGCTGGCCCTTCTCTATTTGTCATCCACCAGGACTTGCCTTGATGAAAGCAAAAGTTTATAAATGTAAAGATACTTTTTCCTCTGCCTATGATAAGTTAAAATAAGACTATCAAGATGCATTAGAAATGAAAATGGGAAAAAATCCTCAATAGAATCTACTAACAGCAATCAATATTCATTCAGGGATGACCTGACATCAGTATTTTTCATGGAAAGCCATTAAAAGCAAGGAGTCATTCCATAGACAAAATAAGTTTCATATTCTATTTGTGCATAATGTACATTTTCAAGGAAAAGCTTAAAAGAAATAGAGCCTTAAAAACACTATAAGAGTAGGAAGTTAAATATTGAATCAAAAAGTAAACAAAAATTCTGTACTTAAAAAAAAACAGTGAAATCCCTTTAGCCAATACAAAAGAAAATGACCACCAAACCAAATTATAAGTAACAAAGATCAACTAAGGGAATCCTACTATATACTGTCGTTTCTGTTCCCCAGTCTTAATCATTGCTAATATGGCATTTCTGATTTGAGGAATTGTTGCCACCCTAGACTACCACCAAGATTAATGACAAAGAGAGAAAGAGAGAGAGAGAGAGAGAGAGAGAGAGAGAGAGAGAGAGAGAGGAGAGAGAGAGAGAATTCTACTTTCCGATCTCATTGATTGCATGGCTGTTAGCTCCTCTATCAAGAAGAAAATCTATCATGAATTGTTTGTCTTCTCAAAGCACAAACAATAATGGTGTCAATCCCAGCTGTGAGAAAACAGAAAACAGTAATTGAATGCGGCAGACTGGCTCAATCAGGATGGCCGCTGAGTCCACTCGGGATCGATTTATCTCAGAAAAGATGGGCAAGGATTCGGGTGCAGTTCTGCAGCCACTTATATGCAGCGATTCTTTCCCTTCTATGAAATAAATTCCTTTAAGTTCCTATTCACGGCGCTTCAGGAAAGAATCTGACATGGACAAAGCCTCTTGAGCTATTGACACTTTATTACAAGAACCCCCAAAATTTATATCCTTCACTAGTGATATTAATAGTAGAAAAAAAAAGGGAGTACAATCACTGCAAAACAATAGTGAATGAAATGTAAACAAAGTAAAAACTAGTCCAGCATTCAAGAGATTAGCTCTGGATCTTCTCTGGATCTTGCGGCAGATCCAGCTGCCCTTGCAGACAGGCAGTTCCAAAGGGCAAATTCCAGAAGACACAGGCATGCCCAAGGCTTAGAGAATAGGCCTCTCATGGAATCTTCTTTAACTTTTTTGGAGCTTTTCATCTCTAGGGCTTAGTCCATATGGCAGGCATGGGGAGATATGGCGATCCAGGGGGATGTGATGGAAGTCTCCCAGGTGTCGTCCGCATTGCTTTCTAAAGTCTGAAAGCTTAAGCAAGCTCACAACACAGTTTGGCAGATAAACACCAAAAAATAACATGAAGTTTTTAGATTTAGTTCTCAAATGTACTTCCCTAGCTGCAGAGCACTTTTCCTCAAACGATAGGCTTATTAGAAGCCTATTCATCTTATAAATAATCCATATTCTTATCACAGACCCTTTGCAACATCCTTTCCTTTTCTGATTACCCTGATTATCTCTTTCCCATTTGGGACAATCTTAGGGTAAGCTCTTCTTTATTCAAAAATCCTTTCTTATTCTCACCATATTTCCTTTCTTTTACACATTTATTATATCTATCCTTTGTGGTGACATATTCATTTCTTATCCATGTGGCGCCCCCCTATCTCGGGCAGCGCACATACTGGGTGTAAAGGTCAAGAATCTTCCTAGCCTTCAGCTCTGTTGTATTGGGCAGTATTAACTGTTCATAAACTAGGTTGCTTTGATGTCACACCCAAAGTTTATCTTCTCTGTATCTAGGCAGGATCACAAGGAGAGGGGTAAACAGAGGCACCAGGTTCTCCCTTTTAGGGCTTTTATTGTAAGTTAATGATTAGGATGAAGGTCAGAGATAGAGGGGAAATCTGCATTTGTAATTACTGTAACTGAATGCTGCCACTGCATCTGAATTCTAACTAGATTTTATTACCATTTGAGCAAAGCCGAGGACATTTAGAGGCTTAGACAAATTACCAGAAAGTTCATTTTCCATGGACTCAGTTTCTCTCACAGTCCTGATCTTACATCACTGGAGCAATTCATGTGGAAAGTTAAAAGAATCATTTCCAAAAGAATAATAGTTATGAAAGAATATCTAAGAGTGGGGGAGTACTTTGGCCAGAGACAACACTTTCTCTCGGGGCTTTTCACTCACATTGAGGACCAGCCAATTAACTGTGTGGGAGACCATCACACAGATGCTGAGGAGAAAGGAATAATTCTTGGCAATTGAAAAATACATGTGTCCCAAGAGAAATGAAAGTCTCATTTGAGACCCTGTGAAGGCGAACACCTGGTAAACACAGCGGCCCCTTTCTTCCCTCAATGCCCTCACCTGCTGCTCCATCCCTTTGCGATGCCCAGCCCTGCCTAGAGTCCCACAGGAACTCCAGTCTCCTCCAAAACTGACTTCACACTCACACTGCTTCTGACGACTTTGGCCCCTATCACAGCAATTATGGTGGTTTGGAGTTAAGTGATTGCTCCCCAGCCTATAAACCAAGATCTGCCCGAGGGCAGGTGCTGGATCTTGAATCTCCATAACCCCAAGCCCTATGACACAGTAGGAGTATGTTTAAGTATTTTTTTCTTGAAAAGATAAAATAAATCATTCTCTCTAAGGTAGGGATTTTAAAATGGATATCTCAAACAATATTTACTTTCCTAGATTCCATGAACATCTTTTTCAGAAATAAACAGGCCTGGGAGTTATATGGCCAGTACTGCAGGATCTCTTTCACTTTGCTTAACTTTCCCATTGGACAACACTTTTTTGTGGCAGACACTAACATGTCAGGAATTTGAGTTTCACAGACACAGTTTTAAGAGCTTTTTGATAAAATGGAATCTTTTTTCAGGGAAGGAATAAAACTACCTTGATTCTCTCTCTTCTCTGTGGCATCAGGATCTAGATATTGATTTCAGGGCACTACAGCTCCAAATGGTCACACTAAGGAAGTGGCTCTGTCTATAAAGACAGAGGCTTCAAGTGCACTTTGGTGGCCAACTAAGGACCCATGTGGTTTCTCCTACAGCCTGATGTAAGGGTTTCATCTTAGCTGTTACAGATCTCACATAGTGATGATTATGGGAAACTACTGCGCAGCCCACCTAAAAGCAGTGTGGGCTCTAAGGAGACCCCCTGTCACTCTTTCAGAGAAGCTTGAAATCCAGTTTGTTTTCTAAACTGGAAATTGAACAGAGGGAGTTGGGCATTCTACTCTGAGCTACATACACATTCCTATTATATTTTTAATTTTGAAACAGGCTCTTAATATGTTGTTGGGGTTGACTGCAAAATTCTTATCTTTCGGTCTCAAACTCCCACTGAGATTATAAAATATCCTGATTAGATAATATAATATCCTGAGATTATAGATGGGAGCCACCATACCTAGGTAAATCCAGACTTCTGCATGAGTCTGCTGAATTTGAACTGTTGACTCAACTTATCGATAACAAACTAAATGCTGATATAGGCTTTAGTTTGAATCCAATTAATTTCTTTGCAAGGCCTTACGCAGAATGCTAGAGGTTGGGAAGACGGAAAGTCTCTCCTACACATATCACTGCTGATACAATGTATGTCAGGTACTTAGATAATAAAAATGGTGGGTCTTACCTTGTTTCTTGCTTCAATACTTGTGTTGTGTGAAAGCAGTTCTGTTGCTGTCATGGTGTCCTCATTAAGAACGGCATAATGAAGAGTATTATTGCCACTGTGGTCGGCACAATTTGCATCAGCTCCATGACTCAGTAGAATACGGACACATTCTGTGAGCTGGCATTATGCCACCTATGATATGGTACAAGAAGCAGAAGGTCAATTCAAGGAATTCAAGAGACACATTCCAAAGGTTTCACCAATACTTGTATCTAAATAGAGTGAATGCATTTTTCTAAGCCTGAAAGTCCAGTGTACCTTCCTCATGGCTGTGCAGTGGTCTGTGTCGTAGGCGTTGATTGCACATTTGTGTTCCAGGAGGAACATTACCACTTTTGGATGACCATATGCACTGGGGAAATGAAGAGCCATCCTATGGAAGTGAAAGCACTTTTCAGGAAATTTGAGAACACTATCTCAAAACTATATTTATGGAGATTATTATCAGTATTAAGTATCACATGATTTCTCTTTCTAAATATTTTATTTCCTTGAAGAAAGTACACGCTTTCATCAGGGTGTGGTGACACACACTTGTGATCTCAGTACTTGGGGGCTGAGACAAAAGGATTACATGTTTGCAGCCAGCTTCAGCTACTTAGTGATGCCCTCCACAACTTAGTGAGACCCTGTTTTAAAATAATGAATACAAAATGGGCAGAGGTTTTATTTCAGAGGTTGAATATCCCTGGTTCAATCCCCAGTAATGCAAAAAAGGAAGAAGAAAGAAAGAAAGAACATTTTCTTAGTTCTTATTTCTCACTAGATTAATAAAAGTTTAGCCTATTTCATGGACTGGGGTGGGGCTGTGCTGAGGAGGCAACCCAGGGCCTCACACATGCTAGGCACACAGTGTCCCTGGAGGGACATCTCAGCCCAAAATGCCAATCTGAATGAAAAGAGCACAGCAGTTGGAGTTAGCTGATTTACTCACAATTGCGTAGCATTTCTATGTCTCTATTTCCTTGCCAATAAAAGGAGGATTATATATAATATTTATATCATAGGATATCACAATGGTGATTAAAAGAATCTATGCAAAGTATTTAAATGTCTTCAGCACAAACAACAGCATGGTAATTGTTAGATAATAGAATTGTTACTAGTATTAACAAAGATAGCAGCTCAGTTAAGAGAAATCACACAATGACACCAGTTGTAATGATGTTTTAACTTTTCTGCATTTCACTGTGTCTTAGGTACTCCTCTTTTCACACTGGAACATCTCTGATTTTGTTCACCACTTGTAATTCATAATGGGCAACTCTTTAAACTGGCATCACTTAAAAATTAAGACACAAAAGGACACAAAGGGTCATCATCCATTTTATGATGCCTCACATTAAACAGGTGTATGCCAGATCTCATTATATGATGAACATTTAAATCAATTTTAGTTCTTAAAATTACTTTGGATAATAAAAATTAAAAACAGAAAACCTTTGCTTTGATTTGAAGGGACCTTTAAGCCAAAGGAAACTCAAGATTTAAATGAAGAAGTATGGCTTGTTTAATTCAGTATTTCAAGTTCTAGAATCACACATTTTGAAATTATTTCAATAGTATGATTTCTAGAAAAGGAGAAATTTCCCACACTTAATTTCAACATTCAGTGCTGCTATAAACTTTTGTAAGGGCAGTCAAAAGTTGCAAATTGCCTGGCATGGTGGCGCAAGCTTTTAATCCCAGCATTTGGGAGGCTGAGACAGGAAAATTGTGGTTTATGGACAGCTTCAGCTGCTTAGTGAGGTCCTTTGAAACACAGTGAGACCCTGTTTCAAAATATAGAATAATAGGGCTGGCAGTGTCACTCGGAGGTAGAATGCCCCTGGTTCCTTACCCAGTACAGCAAAAGAAAAAAAAAGCTATAATTTCCTAACTTCAGAAATGCTTTTGTTTGAATGTGTAGTGGAAAGCTCCAATTGAAATGGACCTACTACTTCAATTGCATACTTGCTAACTTGTTAGACTGAACAGGGGAACATGATTTGGGGGGTGAACAGGTCCTGAGAGATATTAGACTCTCTTTCAGGGTTGTGAAAGGAGGGTGTCATGTATAAAAAGTCTGGTCCAGATGTTATATCTTTGGTGGGG
The DNA here is from genome assembly GCF_963383645.1 of Muscardinus avellanarius. Classification (NCBI taxonomy): domain Eukaryota; kingdom Metazoa; phylum Chordata; class Mammalia; order Rodentia; family Gliridae; genus Muscardinus; species Muscardinus avellanarius. Next base: position 86,274 of record NW_027664479.1, read on the forward strand.
CATTCATTTCAACTACCTCGCCATGTCATTCTTGTATGGGGTTGTAACTATCTTCTGTATTTCTATCTTTTTAATAAACTTCTTTAAATCTTCAGCAAAAGTCCAGGATAATGTGTATTTATCCTTAGCTAAGGACAAGAACCTGTGGATTTTCAGTTTTTCAGATTTTTGGGTTTTGTTGTGGTTTGAGGGAAATTGTGTCCGGGACCCTAACAGGGGTCCTAGGGGACAGTTTCCCCAAAGCCATGACATTATCCCAAACTGTAACACATTTGGCGCCCAACGTATTGGGGCAACGTGGGATGTGTGGCTCTGTACTTTTCACAGGACTTTTTGGCCAGTGGGTTGGTGGGCAGCAGCAGCTTTAGCTCCAGCTATAGAGCTGTTGAGCTTTAAAACAACTATAGAGCAGCCTTTGAATGAGTGCATTTCTGAAAGTGAATTCCAGGGCATCTCACCAGTGGTCCTGGTACCACTGCACCCCAAAATGTATGTACCTTCTTGGAGCAATAAGGAGTTCCCTCAGAATGACCACTGATCTTCTGGAATCTGGGAGGTAATTCTAGTTTGTGGGGAACCCCCACCAAGGAACTAGCCAGTGGTCGAATCCCCTCCAGGAAGTAAACCCTTTATTTATTTATCTATCTATTATTTATTTATTTATTTATTTATTTATTTATTTATTTGTTTGTTTGTTTGGTGTTACTGGGGTTCCTGGAAACCCTTCTACCTCCCAGACTTATTTTTATGCTTTTTTTATTTGGAAACAAGGTCTCTTAAGCCAGCGCAACTGGCTTCAAACCTGAGCGATCCTCCTGTCTCAGCCTTCCAAGCATGGGGATTACAAGCATGCACCACCACACCTGGCTGGAAGTAAACCTGTTAAGTAGCATAGGTTTGATAGGCCTAATGAGTGCCTGTCCATTCTGCCCACATCAAAGATGGGACACTCTTTTAAAAGCCCTATACAAAGTTAAATCTAAAAAGAAATGCCCATGGTCCACCTTCAGAAATCTTCCCAAACAGCAGATGCCAGCCAGCACCAAACAGGAGATGCCAGCCAGCATCGATTTAAAAAATGGTAGTGAGTTTTTCTTCTGTAATTGGGAACAGGTTCTAGGGAGATAAGCTAGCTTGCTTTTGGCGGCAGCATCTAGGAAGCGTGGCCAATAGCAATTGCGGCAACGTGCACCCTGTTGGTCTGTGAACTATGGCAGTTTGTAGTCCCCAGCAGCTATTGGAAGCCTGAATGGGTAAGCTTGTCCAAGAGCTCAAGAAAAAGCCTGAGTCAAAAGTTTAACCAGATAACTGCTAGACAGGCTTGCTAGGTGAATGGCCACACCCAGGAGGCACTGTCAGGATATTCCCCCACAGGCAGTTACAGCTCCATTTGCATAAGAAAGCCATCAGGGGAGGAAGCTTTGGAAGAGGCTATGCCCAACCACATGGTAGCTCAGGATTCTTAGACACACCAAAAATTACAGAATATTTTCAGGGAAGCAAATTAATAAGGTTATTTTTTTTTAATGGCAATATTTTCAGCTAGAAAACCTCACTGAGAGGAGGGACAAGGTAGGAGGCACAATGCAGGGCAGAATGGAGGGTGGCTAAAAGTTCAAGCCTTCATTGCCCTTCTGGTGGACTGTGAGGTCACTCTTGTGGCTCCATGCACACAGGCATCCCAGCCAGATGCCCCCAGTTGGGCTACTAGCTTTAGGGAATGCAGGAAACTTCATCTGGACAGAGAAGGGCCATGCAGCTCAATTGCATGGGGGAATATGGAGCAAAGGGAAAGGGTGGCAAAGCCCCTTCCCATTTAATACCCTCCTGGTGGGCAGCAAACTGGTGGGAAATGAGGCCAAACTCAAGGGCCACACACACACACACACACACACACACACACACACATGGTGCAGGGACAGGAGGATGACCTTCTGAGCACAAAATGCCTCTCTGTGTCATAAGATGAGATTCCAGCAATATCTTAAATACTAGGGTAATTGGTTTTAGATTGGGAAGCTCTGGGGGTGGGGGGAAACCTTGCCCAGATGGGCCACTAAAACCCCACCCTTTCTCTCTCAGATGGGGTCCCAGAAATCCAAAGTGGAAGCTGGATCTACACTAGCATGGGTCCTCCAAAATTGGAAAAAAAAAATTGACACCAAAAGACTAAGGAAAAGTTTAATCCCAAAATGCAAAGGTTCTTCGGTATTCAAGCCTGGCCACAGTAAAGCTGGCCATCCCAGGCACAGCTTCAGCGGCCTGGGATCCACAGGGTCTTAGTGCTGCCAGATTAGTCTCCAATTAGTTCTGCCTACAGGCCTCCTTATACCACCTGGAGAGGAGAGTTTAGAGTTCAATCTGTCCATCTGTGGAGCTTAAAGCTGTATCACCAACTCAAACAAGTGCTGGCATTCTTAGTTAATTCTGGTAGAAGGGGAGACCATCCTCAGACAAAGACTACTACTGCAGGCTGCCAATTCAGTTTAACAGGGACTTGAAAAGGGAAATGCAGATGGGCAAAACCCATGAAAAAGATCTGGCTGAGCACAGAAGCCTAAGTTTAAGCCTGTTTTAGGGGTGGAGAACAAGGGCATCTCTGGCATCTCATGCCCTCCACTATGAGGCCAAAAAGGCCCTCCAAGGCCTGGCTCATGGAACAAAGGGGGGGCCATTAAATGGCTGAGCACCCCCAGTTCTAGAGGGAACTGGGGTCCCCAGACCTAGCTTCCCAGTGATTCCTCCCAACTCCCACCACCTGAGTTAAGACTAAAGAGCCATAGGTGATAACAGTGAGATCTCACAGAAGGCCAGATGTAAGGCATTACCCACCTCTCCTGGCCCAAGGTCCAAAAGCTTAGATAGGTTGGGGGCCATATCAGGACAGGCCCCAAACTATTTTTTTTTTTACCCAATACTCAGCCCGCGGCTTTCAGATGACCTCCAATTCTCCCATTCTCAGTTAAACTAAAGATTTCAACTCCTTTCAGGAAATCAACTTGTTTTTCTTTTTGCTGGCTACACTAAAGTTATTGCTTAAAGTTTTAATTTCAACCAGTCTTAGCTAAAATGTAAACTTCTAAAAAGCTGTCCAATTAGACCTGTATGAGATGTGATTAAATACAATATGCATTGCTTTTAAAGTTCTTTTTCTTTTGACAAATTTAATGTTTTAGACACTAATGATGTTTATCTGATG
>NW_027664478.1:0-1000 GCF_963383645.1 Muscardinus avellanarius
TACACCTTCTCCTCTTGCTCCTCCACCTTCTCCTCCTCCTCCCTCTCCCCCTTCCCTCCCCCCTCCCTCTTCTCTTTCTCCTCTTCCTCCTCTTCCTTCTTCCTCTTCTTTTTTGGTGATACTGGAGATGAAACTTAGGGGCATTTTATCTCCAAGCTACACCCTCAGCCCTATTTTTTTTTTATTCCTTATTTTGAAACAGGGTCTCATTGAGTTGCAAAGGGCCTCAGTAAGTAGCTGAGGCTGTCGAAGAACAATGATCCTCCTGTTTCAGCCTCCCAAACGCTGGAATTGCAAGCGTGTGCCACCACACCCAGCGGTTGGAAGCTTCTTAAGTGGGAAAATAAACGCCATGTGACCTGACTGCCACACCACAGCTCTGCTCCCTTGTCCTTCTTTCCTCTTGACAGGGCGTCTGGCTCCCTCCCCCGCGTGGCGCTGGGGTGCCCTGGCCCTGCTGATTCTGTGCCTACTGCAGCTGGTCGGGCTGGTGACCTTGGGGATTCTGTGTAAGTAGATGTGTGGCAAATACAAGACAGGCAACGAGGAACACAGTTGTAAGACTATGTAGGTTCAGGTTAGATTGCAGACAGTGCTAGCAACCCGAATCCTCTAAGAATGTTTGCTGCCATACAGCTGTTCAATTCTCCATGTCTTCAAAATAGATCATAAAGAAGAACAAAATTGATAGGTGCGGTGGTGCATGCCTATAATCCCAGTACTTGGGAGGCTGACACTGAAGGATTGCGGGTTGGAGACCAGCCTCAGCAAAGTAGTGAGACGCTCAGGAATATGGGTGAGATCCAGTTTCAAAGCAAAAACAACAACAGAAAGAAGGAAGGAAGGAAGGAAGGAAGGAAGGAAGGAAGGAAGGAAGGAAGAAAGGGAGAAAGAAAGAGAGAGGGAGAAAGAAAGAAAGAAAGAAAGAAAGAAAGAAAGAAAGAAAGGGAGGGAGGGAGAAAGAAAGAGAGAGGGAGAAAGAAAGAAAGAGAGAAAGAAA
>NW_027664477.1:0-10000 GCF_963383645.1 Muscardinus avellanarius
TGGAGTGTTGAGCCTCTGCTCTTCTATACTAACTTCACAGTCTCTGGTCTAAGTTCCAAGTCTTTGATCCATCTTGAGTTGATTCCTGTGCATGGTGAGAGGTAAGGATTTAGTTCCACCTTTCTACAAATGGATAGCCAGTTCTCCCGGCACCATTTGTTGAAAAGATTGTCTTTTCTCCAGCGTATGAATTTGGCCCCTTTGTCAAAGATGAATTGACTGTAGGTGTGTTGGTTTGTTTCTGTATCTTTCATTCTGTTCCATTGGTCTGATTGCCTGTTGTTGTGCCAATACCATGCTGTTTTTACTACTATTGTTCTATAGTATATTTTTACCCCAGGATTGTGATGCCTTCTGCATGGTTCTTACTGCTGAGAATTGCTTTCGCTATTCTGGGTCTTTTCTTTCTCCATATAAAATTCATGACTGATTTTTCTAGGTCTATGAAGAATGTCGTTGGTATTTTTATAGGAATTGGATTGAATCTGTAGATCACTTTTGGCACATTGGCCATTTTGATCATATTTATTCTGCTTTCCATGAGCAAGGGAGATCTTTCCATCTTCCAAGGTCTTCGTCAATTTTTCTTTAATGTTTCATAGTTTTCATTGTAGAGGTCTTTTACATGTAACCCCAATCAGAGTGGCAAGCATAAAGAAGTCAAATAACAACAAATGCTGGCGAGGATGTAGGGAAAGAGGAACTCTCTTACACCATTGTTGGGAGTGCAAACTAGTTCAGCCACTATGGAGATCAGTGTGGAGATTCCTTAGAAAACTGGGAATAGATCCACCATATGATCCGGCTGTACCACTCCTGGTATCTTTCCAAAGGGGTTGAAATCAGAGAACTACAGTAACATATGCATACTCATATTTATAGCAGCACAACTTGTAATAGCCAAAATATGGATCCAACCTAGGTCTATATTAACAGATGAATGGATTGCAAAATTATGTGAAATACATACAATGGAATTCTACTCAGCTATAAAGAACAAAATTATGTCATTCGCAAGAGGATGGAAAGACCTGGAGAGCATTACGTTAAGGGAGATCAGCCAAGCACAGAAGGAGAAGGGACATATGTCCTCTCTAATATGCCCAAACTAGGGAGCTCTGGGGATACCAGAGGGACTCCAGATAATGGAGGGGAAACCTCAGCAAAGCCAGAGTGGAAGGGTAGGAGAGAAAGAAGGCTGAGGTTGGTTGATGGAGGAGCTACATTCGAATATACGTACAAGTATGAATATAGCAGGGTTAATCTGGACACTCATTGTTGGGAGTGGGAGAAAGGGGAGTGGGGGAGGCACCAAGTACTGTCTGAATGCTGTTTTCAATATGATCCACAGAAAAATAAAAAATAAAACCTACTGATTTTATGAACAATTTATCTGTTACAGCTTCACAGTGCTCCAGGGATCTTCTTTTCCCTTTGCTCTTGAGTTGTTAAGGATAGGGTCCTGGTGGATGACAGAGCTTTAGAGGCCAGGCATTTCCTCTTGCTGCAGGCAGGACCTTGTATCTTAGGAAGACTGACCTAGCCAGCCTAGTTATGGTTCATGAGGCGAGGACTCTTCCTTCTCAGCTCCACATTCTTTCTGCTCCTGGTGGGCATTAGATAGGTGGAAAGACTTTTCAAGGGCAGGGCATCGTGTTCAAGGCTGAGGAGGCAGGGCATGGGAGCATCTCAGGACCTTGCTTCTGATTGTGGTTTTCCTGCCTGCAAGGTGGACTGACAGTGTTTGCTCTTTGCTTTCTTCTGAATGAAGTGCTTTGACATTGTCTCAATTATAACAAGTAGGGATGACTGGTCCTGTATTGATGCTCAGAAGTGTGCCTGATGTAATGGGCTTTGCTGATGATTTGGGGTATCAGATTTTGCAAACTGTCTTCTACCTCTAAAAACATTTGAATAGTGTTTCTTTCCCTTTCTTGTCTCCTTTGACTTTTTTTTAGCTTGCTTGCCTTTTGTTTTAGCAGCTGCAGTATCTCGGAAGAAAAAACGAAGAATGGGGACTTATAGCCTGGTTCCTAAGAAAAAGACCAAAGTGTTAAAGCAGAGGACGGTGATTGAGATGTTTGAGAGTCTGACTCATTCCACTGTGGGCTCCAAGGTAAGACGGATGGACGTGTGCACTGTTTGCCACGTGTTCTTGGAAGCGCATCTCTGTGTCCAAAGAGCATCCTGTGAGGTTGTCAGTAATTTGGATGGCCTCGATCCCCAAACGAAGCTCTAAAGCTTCTCTACTGTTCAGCACAGTCTCCATGTCTGCGAGGGCTGCTGGACACAGCCCCGCTCTCCTTCCCACCCTCAGCCAGTCCGGCCTCCTGGGCTCTTTTCCAGGTGGTGGGTGCCACTGCTGCACCCTTGGCCTGACAGGCCCCCAACCTGCCACCACCTGAAGGGCATAGTGAAGCTGGCAGCCAGTTGGTGGCTCCGTGGTATTCCTTGAGCACTGTACCCTGCATGTTCCAGGGCGAGAAGGTCTTGGGTGACAATGCCCTCCATGTGAATGGGGAGAGCTTGGAGATGGACTCAGAAGAGGATGACTCAGATGAGCTTGAGGAGGATGAGGACCATGGAGTGGAGCAGGCTGCTGCGTTTCCCACAGAGGACAGCAGGACTTCTAAAGAGAGCATGTCCGAGACTGACCGTGCCCCTAAGGTAGGACTGAGCTTCTCAGGTGGCTTTGTGAGTGAGGGGGGACATAGTATTGGCTGTAGGTCCCAAAAGGTTAGCATTTCCAGTGCTCTGGATTCTCATAAAATTTCCTCAGTATTTCCTATTTTTAAGTGTCTTTATTTACTTTTTTTTTTTTTTTGCGATACTGGGGATGGAACTCAAAGCATTCTACCCGCCAAGCGACACCCCAGCCCTATTTTTTATTCTTCATTTTGAAATAAGATCTCACTGAGTTGCAAAGGGCCTCACTAAGTAGCTGAGGCTGGCTTAGAACCTGTGCAGTTCTCCTGTCTCAGCCTCCCAAATGCTGGGATGACAAGTGTGCGCCATTATACCCAGCTCTTTTTTTTTTTTTTCTTTTTTCTTCAAGTATGACTTATCTTACTCAACACTCTGTTTAGGGTTTTTATAGTATTAAATTTTTTTTAAAAAAATAGTGGTCTTTTTGGTGGGCTGTAGGGATTGCTGAGAGCCTTTAAGGAGGCCTATAAGATCAAAACTGTTATTAAGCCGGGCGTGGTGGCGCACGCTTGTAATCCCCGCACTTGGGAGGCCGAGACAGGAGGATTGCGCAGGTTTGAAGCCAGCCTCATCTGGCTTAAGAAACCCTGTTTCCAAATAAAATATAGAAAAAATAGGTCTGGGAGTGTAGCCTGGAGGTAGAAGGCCCCTGGGTTCCATCCTCAGTTCCAAACCCCCCCCCCAAAAAAAAACAAACGGTTATTAAAACAAGGTTTAGATATTGTCTGCCCTCAGTTTTCTTCAGGGAACCGCCATATTGGCTTCCTTGCTTTGGTGATTGATCAGCTCTCTTCTGGTGGTTTGAACATTCTCATCCTAATTTCTTTTCTTTGTGGTACTGGGAATTGAACTTGGGGTCATTCTACCTCCAAGCTACACCCCCAGCCCTATTTTACTTTTCATTTTGAAACAGGGTCTCACCAGGTTGATGAGAGTCACTGCTTGCTGAGGCTGTCTTTGAACTTGCAATCCTCTTGTCTCAGATCCCAAGTACTGAGATTACAGGCATGCACCACCATGCTTTCCTCTGTAAATTTTTACTATAGTAAAGGGTAGTAGATACAACTCATATTAACAGAAGCTTTTTATGGTTGTCAGTAATTTTTTTAAAAAGAGTACAGAGAAAGCTGGACGTGGTGGCACACACTTGGAATCCCAGTACTTGGGAGGCTGAGACAGGAGGCTCGCAGGTTTAGAGCCAGCCTCAGCAACTTGTGAGGCCTTCTGCAACTTAGTAAGACCCTGTTTCAAAATAAAGAATAAAAAATTTGGCTGAGGGTGGAGCTCCAGAGTTCAATCCCTTAATACTACCAAAAATAAACAGTATGGGGGCCCTAGGACCATAATGTTTGAGAACTATCATGATACAGTATTCCTGTGTGTGACTCCATCTGGATTTGTGTCTGTTCTGTTGATTGATGGATACTTTTTTGCTTCCTGTTAGGGCTGTTAAATGACAGTGTGCCGCATACCTGCATAGGGTGATCCTTTGGTGCACCCTGTGTCTCCTGTGAATCTGTGCACCCTCCAGGCAGGTTTCCAAGGTGTTGCATAGGTTTGCATTCTGGCCAATTGTCTGTCTCTGAGCACCTGACTGCTAGGCTGGCTTGCCAGGCCCAGTATGGTCTGTCGCAGTGAGTGTAGAGTTCTAGTGCATTATATTAGTGTCATTTCTCTGATATCCAAGACCATTGAGTACTTTTTTTTTTTTTTTGGCGGTACTGGAGATGGAACCCAGGGGCTTTCTACCTCTGAGCTACACACCCCAGTCCTATTTTTTATTCTTTATTTTGACACAGGGTCTTACTGAGTTGCAAAGGGCCTCACTAAGTAGTAGCTGAGGCTGCCTGCGAACTGCGATCCTCCTGTTTCAGCCTCCCAAATGCTGGGATTACAAGTGTGCGCGCCCGGCAGTACTTTTTTTTACTTTCTCTTTTGCCATTTCGGTGCTTTCTTCTTTGTAGTATCCAGTCAAGTTTCAACCATTTATTGGCTTACTTGTCCCCTTTTGAGGGGGGACACCTGGGAATTAAACCCAGGGTTATTCTATCTCCGAGCTACATCCCCTAACCCTTTTGTTTTTTGTTTTGAAATAGGGTCTTGCTAGGTTGCTGAGATTCTTTGCTACTTGAGGAGGCTGTCATTGAACCTGTGACTCTCTTGTCTCAGCCTTCCAAGTACTAAGACCACCACGCTGGGCCTTTCTTTTCCTTTTAAAAAATTATTTTATAAGAGTTGTTTGGTCTGTAACAAAGCACGTGTTGGTGTACATAGTTGGCGTGATGTCTTTTCCCAGTGTTGGTTGTGTTTCACTGAAAGATACCTACTTGAGTTGGAGCTAATTGTAAGGACTGTGGGCTGGTGCAGCCGCTGTTCCTGGTGCTGGCTGGGGAGAGCTGAGCCCTAGACTCTGCAGCGGAACTCATAGCTGGCCTGCTGACCAGTGTTCTGTTCCTTAGGTTGAGGACTGGCAGGTGTTGGGTGATGACTAGGAGCCGTGGGCCAGGCGCTGGGCAGCCCCACCCAGCCTGTGCTCTTCCTTCACCCAGGTCCAGCCTCCAGTTCCTTCTTAGTCATTTTGCCTCAGCTGGTATCCTTTGCTTCCCCTCTTTCCTTGGGATTTCCATTTATTGCTTATTCTTTTTTAGTATGTATGTATGTATGTATGTATGTATGTATGTATGTATGCATGCATTATTGTGGTACTGGGGACTGAACCTAGAGGCATTCTAGCTCCGAGCTAGAATTCAAACCTTTTTCATTCTTTTTTTGTTTTGAAGCAGTGCCTCACAGTTTGCTGAGTCTCTACATTGCTAAGGCTGTACTTGAACCTGTGATACTCCTATCTTAGCCTCCCAAGTATGCCTTATTCTTACAACTATCATATGAGCATTCATCAGGAAGGGCTTTCTCTTACAATCAATCATTTTACTAGAGTTTTGGAAGGAAGTGGAATTAACTATGTTTTTAATCTACCTCTATTAATTGTTTTAGGGTTGGCACACATCTGTAATCCCAGTACTGAGCTACATCCCCAGCCCTATTTTTAACTCTTTATTATTGAAACAGTCTCACTAAGTTGCAGAAGGCCTCACTAAATAGCCTCAGCTATTTAGTGGAAGGCTGGTTGTGAACCTGCAATCCTGTCTCAGCCTCCCAAGTACTGGGAGTACAAGTGTGCACCACCACCTGGCTAAAAGTTATATTTAATGGTGACATTTAAAGCATTTCTATTATTAGTCATGAAAGAGGGGCGTGATTTCTACTCTGACCTCTGCAGAAAGCCAGAAACAAACATCAGTATTTAAAAGAGAGGCCGGGCGTGGTGGCGCACGCTTGTAATCCCCGCGCTTGGGAGGCGGAGACAAGAGGATCTCGCAAGTTTGAAGCCAGCCACGCTGGCTTAAGAGACCCTGTTTCCCAAAATAAAAAAGTATAAAATAAGTCTGGGAATATAGCCTGAAGGTAGAAGGGCTTCCAGGAACCCCAGTACCACCAAAAATAAATAAATAAAAGAGCAAGAGAGAAGAGTTTGCTGAAAATAGAGCAGTCTCTTTGAAACCCAGGAAAATCAGCTAAAAAGCTATTAAAACTGCTGAGCTGAACTCAAATGTACACGGTCAAAATGTGGAGTCAGAGAAGCTAGGCGTGATAGCACTTATAATCCTAGTACGTGGGAGCCTGAGACAGGAGGATCACAGGTTCGAAGCCAGCCAGCCTTAGCTACTTAGGGACACCATATTTTAACATAAAAAGGAATATATACATGCATGCATACATACATATGTTCATTCTAAAAGGTTGATGATATATCCTGGAGGTAGCAGCTGTTGAATAATACAATATAGTATAGATTAGATGTACATTCTTGAGGTCTTTTATCAGTTGTAGCTTTGTCTTTGTCTTCTCATTACATCAGGTATGTAGCCCTGTAATTTTTTTTTTTTTCGAGTATGGAGATGGAACCCAGAGGCATCCGAGCTACACCCTCTGCCCAGTTTTTTTGTTCTTTATTTTGAAACAGGGTCTCACTGAGTTGCAGAGGGCCTCACTTAGTAGCTAAGGCTGTCCGCGAATCGCGATCCTCCGGTTTCAGTCTCCCGAATGCTGGGATTACAAGTGTGCACCACCACACCCAGCTCTTGCCCTGTAAATTATTATAGTGGTACCAGGAATAAAAAATTAAGGAATTTTAACTTTTCAGTATTTGTGTAGTTCAGTTTTTCTACATTTTACTACAGAAACTTTAACAAAATATGGTTTTTTGGGGTTTTTTTTTTTTTTTTTTTGGGTGGTATTGGGGGTGGAACCCAGGAGCTTTCTACCTCCGGGCTATACTCCCAGACCTATTTTATATTTTATTTGGAAACAGGGTCTCACTAAGTTGCTGAAAGGATGAAAGTAGCTGAGGTTGGCTTCAAACCTGTGCGATCCTCCTGTCTCACTTTCCCCAAGTGCGGGGACTACAAGCGTGCCCTACCATGCCTGGCTGCAAAATGTAGGGTTTTTTTTTTTTTATTTTTTTTTTTTTTGTTTTTTTGTTTTTTTGGTGGTACTGTGGGTGGAACCCAGAGGCTTTCTACCTCTGGGCTATACTCCCAGACCTATTTTATATTTTATTTTGGAAACAGGGTCTCACTAAGTAGCTGAGGCTGGCTTCGAACCTGTGTGATCCTCCTGTCTCAGTCTCCCAAGCGCGGGGATTACAAGCATGCGCCACCACGCCCAGCTGCAAAATGTAGTTTTGAAGGTGTTTCCTTGTATGCTAACAGGTAAAGATTATTGTTAATTTCTATTTTGCTCAAATTAACTGTAAAGGAACACCTACTGACTTGCAGTTTAAGGGGAATCTCTCTCCCCATTTCTAAACCATAATATGAATGGGCACTGACATGTGGAGAGAATAGGTGTTTGTATGTTTGAAATGTGTGTTTGTTTGTTTGTTTGTTTATTTATTTATTTATTTATTTATTTATTTATTTATTTATGGTGGTACTGGGGTTCCCAGAAGCCCTTCTACCTCCGGGTTACACTCTCAGACCCAGACCTATTTTATATTTTTTAATTTGGAAACAGGGTCTCTTAAGCCAGTGAGGCTGGCTTTGAACCCACGCTATCCTCCTGTCTTTGCCTCCCAAGCCCGGGGATTACAAGTGTGCGCCACCACGCCTGGTGAAATATGTATTTTAGATAAATAGGATTGGGTATTTAAATTAGTATTATGTGGATTTTTTTTTTTTTCCTATACTAGGGATGGAACCCAAGGACATTCTTCCTCTGAGCTACACCCCCAGCCCTATTTTTTATTCTTTATTTTGAAACAGGGTCTTGAGGCTGGCTATGAACTGCGATCCTCCTGTGTCAGCCTCCCAAACGCTGGGATTACAACAAGCATTGCACCTACATGCCTGGCCGTATTATGTGGATTTAATAGCACTAAGTTATCTTTAATCTAAAAATTTCGATTTGGTTTTTGTGCATTTTCTTTCAAAATGTAATTAAGATTTTTAGCATGTTAGATTTGCTGAATCTTAAATGTGTTTAGCCCATCTCCATTCTACATTTACCTTGGTCACATTTAAACTGCTACTATAGTTTTTGAGTATAAAGGAAAGATTATCTACTGCCCACTATTTACATTGTGGAAAAGGAAGTTTCTCCTTTCCCACCTTTCCTTAAAAAGAATTCTTAACTTTTTAAGGTACAGTACCACTGAGCCTGCCTACAGCAGAGCAAAGTAGAGGGTACCCATGAAGGGGCACAGTTTTGGTGCAAGAAGCTCTGGTGATGGAAGTGGTGTATATGGTAGCAAAAAGCGTGTGTGTGTGTGTGTGTGTGTGTGTGTGTGTGTGTGTGTTATTGGGGATGGAACCCAGGGGCATTCTACCTCTGGGGTACACTCCTAGACCTATTTTATATTTTATTTGGAAAAAGGGTCTTACTAAGTTGTTGAGAGCCTCACTAAGTAGCTGAGGCTGGCTTCAAACCTGCAGGATCTTCCTGTCTCAGCCTCCCAAGCACTGGGATTCTAAGTGTGTGCCACCACACCTGGTATTAGAAAGTTTTAAAAACAGCAGAAAAGGGCTATAGTTTTTAGCAAGAGAGAGATGGAGGAGTTTTCAGGACAGCTGCAGGTTACTTTGAAACAGTCATTCCAAATTCATTAGAGGATCTGTAAAAAAAAAAAAATCGGTCACAGAAGGCATGATGATCCATATAGTCAGAAACATTACTGCAGCTTAAACAACAAACCCTTTTTTAGGACTGTCATAGCCACAGGTGTGTCTGTCTCTCCCCCCCCCCCCCCCCAGGTCTGATGATAGAACCCAGGGGCATATACCCTCTGCCCTGTTTTTTATTTTTCATTTTGAAACAGGGTCTTATTGAGTTATGGAAGCCTCACTAAGTAGCTGAGGCTGTTCTGGAACCACAATCCTCCTGGTACTGGGGATGGAACCCTTCTACCTCTGGGCTACACTCCCAGACCTATTTTATATTGTATTTGGAAACAGGGTCTCTTAAGCCAGAGAGGCTGGCTTCAAACCTGCGTGTCCTCCTGTCACCGCCTCCCAAGCGCGGGGATTACAAACATGCCCACCACGCCCGGCTATAGCCACAGTTTTTTATTCTTTATTTTGAAACAAGGTCTTACTAAGTAGTTGAGGCTGGCCGCCAACCTGTGATCCTACGTCTCAGTTTCCCAAGTACCAGGATTACAAGCATATGCTCCACGCTTGGCTAGTTATTTTAAAAAGTAAATTCCAGAGGGTTTAATGTTTCTTTAGAAAATGAATTATAGAAAAATTGTTGAGAAGCTTTTTTTTTAATTTATTTTATTTTATTTTTTTTGAGTTTTCAGATGTATTTATTTATTTATTTATTTATTTTGCTGTGATGTTTTTTTTAAATTTTATTTTATTTTATTGGTGCACTGTATTCATACATCATAGTGGGATACAAACTTTTGTAGACATACACGCACACATCGCCCAGTCAGCCCCCACCCGATCCCCACCCCATTCTCTCCCCATCCCTCCCTCCCATGCTTGGCTTAGTGGTTGACATCTAGTATTATAGCAATATCCAAAATTAAAAATGATAATCTCACATAACAGTTTCATTTGTCTGATGCCAAGCTTTTGATGATTTAAAGATAACATTTCAATATTTCTTTTTGCTTTCTTTCTTACCAGAGAATATTTTTTTTCTGTTTTTTTGGTGAAACTATCATATATTTATATATTTATTTTTCAGAAAAAAATCTATCCTAATATGGAATATGAATTCTAGATAC
>NW_027664476.1:0-6000 GCF_963383645.1 Muscardinus avellanarius
ATCACAGATGGGAATGAAATTAGACTAATCTACTACAAAGCCTCGTGAGGGTGTTTTTAATGTCCCTGTTCCTCAGGCTGTAGATGAAGGGGTTCAGCATGGGGGTGACCACTGCGTACATCACGGAGGCCACCGCACCCTTCCTGGGAGAATGTGAGACGGCTGAGCCAAGGTACACGCCAAAGGCTGCTCCATAAAACAAGCAAACGACTGCCAGGTGAGACCCACAGGTGGAGAAGGCTTTGTACTTCCCATCTGAGGAGGGGATTCTCAGAACGGAGGAAATAATTTTATAGTAAGATAAGAGAATCCCTGAGATGGGAACAAATCCAGAGATGGCAACTGCAAAATACATAACCATGTTGTTGGTAAAGGTGTCAGAACAGGCAAGATTAAGAATCTGAGAAGGGTCACAGAAGAAATTAGAAATTTCTACTCCCTTAATATAGGCAAATTGCAATGCAGTCAAGTTGTGCAGTTGGGAATCCAAAAGGCTGGTCAAAAAGGACACGAAAATCAAGACACCACAGTGGTGAGGGTTCATGGTGACTGCGTAGTGCAGGGGGTGACAGATGGCCACGAACCGGTCATAGGCCATCACCATCAGAAGAAAATCATCCATGCATCCAAAGATGGTAAAAAGAGACATCTGTGCCAGGCAGCCTGCATAGGAAATGGCTCTGCTGTGCGTCTGGAGGTCCACAATCATCTTGGGGACCGTGGTGGAGATGAAGCCGATGTCCGCCAAGGACAGGTTGCAGAGGAAGAAGTACATGGGGGTGTGGAGGCGGGGGTCAGAGCCGACGGCCAGGACGATGAGCAGGTTCCCCAGGACCGCGACCAGGTACATGGTCAGGAAGAGTCCAGAGAGTATGGGCTGCAGCTCTGGGTCCTCTGAGAGGCTCAGGAGGTGGAATTCTAAGATGCCTGTTACATTTAATGCTTCTGTATTGTTTTTACACCTTAGACACAGAAAGGAGGGTAAATGAGGAAACAAGTAAGAAGGTGTCCAGCACTTCACTGTTATTCTAATTCAACCATTCGTGAGTAAAATATTCTGACTTGAGTTCCGTACACTTTCAGCAACATCTCGTCACAGTGACTGGCAGAGGCGGCGCCATTCCTGCTGTGTGGACAGGGTCGCAGCTGGGAAGAGAATTCCGCAGGGCTGGAAGACTCGGGCAAAACTGAAGCCATTATCCCTCTTGATTTTAGTTATGATAATGATAATATTAATGAAATTTGCACATTTCTTAGAACGAGGATTGCTGCTTTGTAATAATCTGAAAATTGACGGGAATATGACTGGAAAATGCCCTAAGATTCGTGCTGGGAACGGCACCAAGAAGAATATGACGCTGAGAGAACTTTCAAGAAGCTACGTAGAAAAGGGCTTTGCTCCTCCGCTTACAGCACCTGACTCACTTAAGGTTTTAGCCATGAGAGGAAAAGTTAACTTTAGGCAAATTATACCTACTGTGCAGGGCCTCCATATGTTGCTTATACGTTAGGGGGTTGACTGTGGCATCCCCCTCGGAGGGCTAGCACTAATCAGAATACTTTTCCACCTCCAACCATCCTCCACTTTCCTGTACAGGAGTGTATGATCATTGGAAAACACAGAGTTAATATTGCTGGAAAATGGTCTGATTTCAGGACTCTGCCGTTCCTACAGAGGGCTGGGCAGGCAGGGACCTCCTTGGTGCCTGCTCACTAAACCATAAAAGAGTTCTCTTGGTAAACAACTGAATAGGTATTATAGAAAATTAGGTGTAGGTATTGTGTGATAGAAAAATAGAATAAGTTTAGTGGGGGGTTGGTGGTTGGGTAAAAATAACTTAATAGAATACCTAGTAGCCAAAATAGCAGATAAAATTAGCAGTTAATTTTAGAAGTAGATGCGGTAAGTCTAATATTTAGTAGTTAAGATAGAGGATAGGATAAGTTCAGTTCAAGTAGTGGTGGAGGCCTGTAACCCGAATAGTTGGGAGGCTGAAACAAGAGGATCACAGGTTCAAGGACAGCCTCAGCAATTAGTAAGACTCTCGGCAACCTAGAGAGACCCTGTTTTAAAATAAAAAATAAAATTGGGCTGGGGGTGTAGCATGGAGGTAGAATGCCCCTGGGTTCAATTCCCAGTGCCACACAAAAAAATAAATAAGTAAGTAAGTAATGTACCTTGGAATTTCCTGTTAATAAATACAATTCTACGCTGCTTTTTAATCATTGTTCTTTGCATTGTATGGAAGTTTCATAATTCAATTTAATTCTTATAAAAATAATAAAGGAATAGGAAAAAGTCTCTGATCATAAGAACATAGAGACAACTCTTGAGAATAAAAATCAGCATGAGAAAAATTCTTCTATCAGAAATAAAGTTCATTTCAAATAAGTAAAAGAAGAAGTAGTTAATATACTATGATTAGAATTTTTGTGATAAAACATGTATACATATATATGTATATATACGTATTCCTCATATACACATATATATGAACAATAGATATGAACACATCATATAAGCTAACTGCTAACTACATAATTAATTAGATTATGCATAAGGTTAATGAAGCTGATGGATAATTAAGAATCAGAACACACTCTTAAAAGCCAGTTTTCTTCCAGGGTTCTATCTTTTTGGGGGTTTCTGATTTCCCTCTTTTATGGATATAAGTATTCAGTCAGATAATTTTTTTATAAACCAGGTATGGTGGCACATAAATGTAATCCCAGTACTTGCAAGGCTGAGACAGGAGCATCCCAGGTTCAAGGTTAGCCTCAGCAACTCAACGAGGCCCTCAGCAAGTTAGTGAGACCCTGCTTCAAAATAAAAACAAATAAGCGCCTGGCGTGGTGGCGCACGCTTGTAATCCCCGCGCTCGGGAGCCCGAGACAAGAGGATCGCACAGGTTCGAAGCCAGCCTCAGCTACTTAGTGAGGCTCTCAGCAACTTAGTGAGGCCCTGTTTCCAAAATAAAATATAAAATAGGTCTGGGAGTATAGCCCAGAGGTAGGAAGGTCCCTGAGTTCCACCCCCAGTACCACCAAAAAATAAAATAAAATAAGATAAAATAAAATAGGGCTGGGAGTGTCTCTCAGAGGTAGAAGGCACCTGGGTTCCATCCCCACACCACTAATAATAAGCGTCCTCCCTCACCCCCTCCCACAGCACTCACTGAGTCGCTCTGTGTCTCTGGTCGCCCATGACGCAGGTGTGTGTCTCCAACAAGACTCCTCAGCCAGGGCCCCTGATCTGCCCCTGAATCCCCAGGACTGACGTCTGTGCGGACTCAGAGGGGAGCATCCTGCTGCCGGAGACAGAGGAGACTCTGGACCGGAGCCTTCAAACAGGAGGCTGCAGGCGCGAGCCAATCGCTGGCTGTTTGGGGCCTGGGAGGCTCGAGGCTCAGAAACCATCATTAGCCAGATGGAGCCAGGCGCCGCAGCCTCTGAGGACTTCCTGGGGTTAATTGTGGAGGGAGGCGTGTGAGAAATGAGCGCCAACTTTTTTTTTTGGTTCTCCTCTACTGACAGCGAAGTTCACATGTCCTATGCATTGTTCACGCCTTTCCTTTTTATAGACTTACACAGTCATTATTGCTTTAGATAGGAGAATTAGATAGATGATAGACAGATGTGTATAGATACAGATATTACTTTTAGTTGTTGCTGCTGCTGGTGTGTGTGTGTGTGTGTGTGTGTGTGTGTGTGTGTGTGTATTACTAGGGATTAAACCCAGGGACATTCTACCTCTGAGCTCCACCCCCAGCCTGATTTTATTTTATTTTTTAATTTTGAAACAGAGTCTCTAAGTTGCTGAGGGCCTCCCTAAGTTGCTGAGTCTGGGCTCGAACCTGAAACCCTCCTTTCTTAGCCTCTCAAGTACTGGAATTACAAGCATGCACCACTTCACCAGATACTTTCAGTTTTTCCTATTCTTTTTTAGTATACTTTCATTGGTGCATTGTAACCATACACCATATTGAGGTTTAGTGTGAATGAAACATACATGCAGCTGGGGGTGGTGGTGCACGCTTGTCATCCCAGCATTCGGGAGGCTGAGACAGGAGGATCGTGGTTCACAAACAGCCTCAGCTACTTAGTGAGGCCCTCTGCCACTCAGTGAGACCCTGTTTCAAAATATAGAATAAAAAATAGGGCTGAGGTGTAGCTCGGAGGTCAAATGCCTCTGGGTTCCATCCCCAGACCTGCAAAAAAAAGAAATAAAGAAAAAGAAAGGAAGGAAGGAAGGAAGGAAGGAAGGAAGGAAGGAAGGAAGGAAGGAAGGAAGAAGGAAGGAAGAAACATGCACACGGCACCTGGTGCATTTCCCTCTGAATACTGCCACACTTCCTCCTCCTCCATATTCATAACATACAAATATAAGTTAGAGGAGTGAGACATTGAACCCAGGGTGTTCTACCCCTGAGCTACACCCCCAGCTCTCTATATCTTTTGTTTGGAAACAGGGTCTCACTGGGTCGCTAGAGTCTGGCTGCACTGCTGAGACTGTCGTCGAACCTTCTATCCTTGTGTCTCAGCCTCCCAAGAACTGGGATTGCGGGGTGCACCACCACGTCCAGCTCCGTTCATGATACTGAAGTTGATATCGGCAGCCTCGCATCTGCATAGAGGGTGGTTTGAACTGTTTTCCTCAGCAGGTCTCCCCTTCCAGCTCCCCACTGCCCTCAGAGCCCCTTCCTCATTCCATTAGCCCCTCTCCTCATTTGTCTCAAGTCCCTTGGTTTCTGGGTTTCTCTCTCGCTTTGACAGATGAGACACAGCAGACGACCTTCGCTTTCTGAGGCTGGCTAATCTCACTTATCATCGTATTCTCCAGTTCCGTTCATTTCCTGCAAATGACATAATTTTGCTCTTCTCTATGGCTGAGTCAAATTCCAGTGTGTGTGTGTGTGTGTGTGTGTGTGTGTGTGTGTGTGTGTGTGGTTTCATATTTCATTCCCCGTTCATCTGTGGACGGTCCTCTAGGCTGGCTCCATAGTTTGACTCTTGTAAACTGTGATGCTCTAAGTACGTGGGGGAATAGGAACCCTTATACGTTGTCGGTGGGATTTCACATTAGTCCAGTTGCTATGGAGATCAGTATGGGGGTTCCTCAGCAGATTGGGAACGGGACCACCATATGACCCATGTACCACTCCTGGGCATCTTTCCAAAGGAATCAAAGCCTTTTATTTTCTTTTAATAGTTTCTCTTTTTATTTCTGTTGTAGAATCTAAACTTCACAACGGTTACAGTTTTGACCATTGTCAGGACACCCCCTCCGTGGCACTGATCTCAGCGAAAGGGTTTCGGAACTATCACCACCTCCACCTCCAGGAGTTTCTTATCTTCCCAAAGAGAGACTTAGCTCCCACTACGGAGACACCCAGACCTCCTTCCTCAACACGGGATCACAGTTCTACTGTGAGGCATGATCAGACGTACAACCATTAACTAAAACTCAATGTCACCGGCGAGGGCAGATGGACAAGACCGGGTTTAGGCTTCCTAGCATTTCACGCCATGCACTCCAGTTAGCTACAACAGGACCTGAGGTTACCCTGTCCTGTGGCAGAGCCTCCGCAGGGCCCTTTTAATGTCCCTGT
Source organism: Muscardinus avellanarius (assembly GCF_963383645.1). Classification (NCBI taxonomy): domain Eukaryota; kingdom Metazoa; phylum Chordata; class Mammalia; order Rodentia; family Gliridae; genus Muscardinus; species Muscardinus avellanarius. The sequence continues at coordinate 5,610 of NW_027664476.1, forward strand.
TCCTCAGGCTGTAGATGAAGGGGTTCAGCATGGGGGTGACCACCGCGTACATCACGGAGGCCACCGCACCCTTCCTGGGGGAATGTGAGACGGCTGAGCCAAGGTACACGCCAAGGCCTGTTCCATAAAACAAGCAAACGACTGCCAGGTGAGACCCGCAGGTGGAGAAGGCTTTGTACTTCCCACCCGAGGAGGGGACTCTCAGAACGGAGGAGACGATTTTATAATAAGAGAAAAGGATCCCTGAGATGGGAAGAAGGCCAAGCATCGCGCCAATAAAACACCTGACAACATAATTAGAGAAGGTGTCCGCACACAGGAGATTAAGGAGTTCTGAGGGGTCACAAAAGAAATTGGAAATTTCCACATCCTTGAAGTTGGTAAAGTGTAA
>NW_027664475.1:0-1000 GCF_963383645.1 Muscardinus avellanarius
TAAAAAATTGGTCCCAAGATTCAGGTAGCTATTGCTGAAAAGTAGGTTTATAAGTATGAAGAATAGATCAGTGTAGAGAAATGGGCAGGAGCCAGATTTTGCATGACTTATGTACATAAGAACTAATTTTCAGGCAGTAGGGATGCTATATGTGGCATTTGCATCTTAAAGTTTCTTGTAGCTTGTAGTTGTCCTGCAGATGGTATCACCAGGAGGAAAAATAGTTATAATAAGAACTGGCAGTTATTGTTTATTAGGCACAGTGGGACTCGCCATTTCAGACTGTATTTAATCCTCACAAAACAATGCCACATATATTTCTCTGTCAACAGTGTTTCATAAATGAGGAAGTGGAGGCTCTGAAGGTGCAGTGACCTGCCTAGGTTCACATATTGTTAAAGTGGCAGAGCCAGATTACAGACACAGTCTGGATGCAGAATCTGTGCCATTAAAGGCAACACTATTCTACAATGATGCTGTTGCCAAATTGATGAAAAACAATTTGAACATTAAGTAAAGATACTTGAAAAGGGCATAGAAAGTGTCTACAACAAATCCTGGTGAGGATTTTTAGGAAGTGAGAACTCTAATACGTTGTTGGTAGAGTTGCAAATTAGTGCAACCACTTTGGAAAACAGTATGGAGGAGCCTCAGAAGAATAAGAACGAGCTTACTATATGGTCCAGCAATGCCGCTTCTGGGTATCTACACAAAAGAATGAATACCAAACTACCAAGCTAATGCATGTGTATGTATACTATTGTTCATAGCTGCATAATTTACAAGTACCAACCTATGGAACTAACCAAGATGTCCATCGACAGATGAATGGATTACAAAATATATGTGGCATAGTTTTGTGAGGATTAAATACAGTCTGAAATGGTGAGTCCCACTGTGCCTAATAAACAATAAATGCCAGTTCTTAATATAACTATTTTCTTCCTGGTGATACCATCTGCAGGACAACTATAAGCTACAATAGGATATGAACACAATG
>NW_027664474.1:0-5000 GCF_963383645.1 Muscardinus avellanarius
GGAAGATCACAGGTTGGAGGCCAGCCTCAGCAACTTAGCAAGATCCTTAGTGACTTAGCTAGACCTTGTTTGTTTGGGAAAAAAAGAAAAGAAAAAGATCTGGGGATGAAGTTCAAATGTAGAATGCCCCTGGTTTCAATCCCTAGAACCAAACAAACCCCATGCATTCCTCTTTGGCAGGATGATCACTGTGTACTGAGTGTCTGCAAAGCATTGGGGATACTTTCATTGATTATTCTCAGCTAGCAATGGCCTTGTGAGCTGGGAGGGTGGCACAGTTATTAATTCCTTTACAGAGAAGAATGCTGGGCTGAGAAGGGTGAGCAGTTCATCTGTCTCAACCTCTAACTCAGCAATTTGAACCCAGGAACAAATATCATGTGCACTCATTTGTACTGAAGAAAACATGACTATTGTCGGGGGGCACCCAGACAGCTTTTCTGAAGGAGATGGCTTTTTAGTGATTCCCCTCCATCCCTTCTTCTCCTCTTCTTCCTCATTTGTTTTAGGACTGGTTATGGAACTTGGGGCCTTGCATATGCTAAGCATGCACTCTACTACTAACCTATATTCCCACTCCTCCATCTACCTGTGTTTAGGTAGTTGGTCTTCCTGTATGTGAGTTTGGAGGTTTGTAGGGATTGAAGAGGTATAGCTGGTGGATTCCACCTCTTATTATTGTAATTGTCTTTGTTCAGTTCTTGATAGGAGTGGGGATAATTGAACCCACTCATCATCTATCTTCCTGCTACACTAGAACATAGTTGTTGTTTTTTTCTTGGCACTGGGAATTGAACCCAGGTGCATTCTACCTCTGAGCTACACTCCCAGCCCTATTTTATTTTTTATTTTAAAACAGGGTCTCACTAAGTTGTCGAGGCTGGCTTCAAAGTTGTAATCCTCCTGTTTTAGCCTCCCCCCAAATTGGGATTACAGGCATGTGCTATATGATACCTGGCTGAAGCCCTAGTATTTATATTCTTAGCCAAGCTATTGTTTGTTTTATGGTACTGGGGATTGAACACAGGACATTAAGCATATTGTCCTGAAGCATGCTAGACAAGCAATCTTTCACTAAGCTATATCCCCAGAGCTCCTGATTTTGACCAAGATGTATCTAAAAAGTAGGGCAGATATCAGGGAGGGGTGTCACCCCTCAAGATCTCATGTTTATGTTTCATATTGTTACCCTCTGCACTGGAGAGCTGCCTGGAAGCCAGGAGATGGTGCTTTGACCAGTAGAGAAAATATTTTCCTATTGTAATCTGCAATTCCAGCTGATAAAGGGAAAGGCATTTCTACCATGGCAGCCTCACAAGCTAAGGATGATGCAATCGCACTCAGTATTAAGAGATAAATGAATGAAGAATTCTTATAGCAGCTCTGTGGTCTCTGAGGTTAACACCTCTGACTTGCTCTTCCTCCATCAATCAAAAAATTCTCCTTTGTTCCTAACAAAGCCTCATGCTTAAATCAGCAGCTGAAATGGACAGTTCCATGCTTAACCTATTTGTATCAACACTCTATTGTATTTTCAAACAAAGAATAGCTACATGGCTATGAAAGCTATCTGATCAGTAAATGACTCCTTTGGTTTGTTTCTGTTTTCATTTTCGTCTAAGAGGTTGGACTATGTGCCACTGAGCTCTGCAGGACCACGATTCCGTGTTGCTATGGAGATGAAATTATATGATTTGAATGCACAGTATGTTCCGTTGCTAAGGTAATTATAGGCATCCTCACCTTCTCTGTCAGGGGCTGTTTTGTCACAGATTTTAACCACGAAGAAAATGAGCTTGAGGTCTCAGGGACTAAGGGGGAAGGGAAAATAGCTTGGTGGAAAGTTTTAGAGAAGCAAAAAAGTCCACTTGCTGCTTGTCCCTATGTGACCTCACAGTAACAGCTAGCAAAATGGGTGGCACAGTTACTTGTGCCTTCAGAGAGCTGGCTCCAGGGTAGATGCCAGTGACCGACATTTCTTGAGGGCCTGATGGTGTGATGGCAGATGCTGAAAGTCACGGTGAGCAGAAAGACCCAGAAGGCTTGGATGCTTCAGAAGGTGTCAGAACCTTTCAGACTTTTAGCAAGGGGGAACTAGGTGGTCGTAAAAGGAAACAGGAAAGCACTTTCTGAAAAGATGGACAAGTCTATATCCCAATTGGTTTTCGTGACCTGTATGTGTACGCTAGTTGAAACCCATCAATCTATATGCTTTTTTTTAATGCATCCCATAAAATGTGAATTTTATCTCAATAAAAGTCATTATTACACCGGACAGGCAAAAGCCAGCCTTGAGAAATCACAAAACAGCCCCTACAATATTTCTAAAATAAAATAAAAAAAATACATGGTATACAGCTAGTTCAGTGGAGGTTGCAATGTGTCTTGCCTGCTTTTTTCCTTTTCTTTCTTTTTTGTATGTGTGGTCCTGGAGATTGGACCCAGGCTCATTCCACCTCAAAGCCATATCCCCAGCCCTATTTTATTTTGAAACAGGGTCTTACTAAGTTGCTGAAGGCCTTGTTAAGTTGCTGAGGCTAGCCAAGAACCTGAATTCTCCTGTCTCAGCCACCCAAGTGGTGGGATTACAGGCATGCACCACCACGCCTGACTCTTGCCTGATTTTTCAAAGCAGGGCATAAGGTTTGGGCTTGTGTTTCATGGGCACCACACCACCCTGCTCTAGCCTCTGAGGGTGATAATGTCAGCCCCAAACATCGGAGCGTCTCCAGAACTCCTGTCACTCTTGGCCCTCCTTCCTTCCAAGCTTGAGACCAGATGTGCAGAGGGCATAACTTAGGGATAGGCGTTCCAATGCCTATTTGGTTACAAACCCACCAAACATTAGCTAAACTCTTTGGGCCGGTTTCCCCAGGTTCTGGGATCAGTGGATCTTGGGGCTGCCTAAGAGGACAGAGTGCATGGAGTGTGATCTGAGAGGAGCGATAGTTCACCAGGCACTGTGCGAATGGATCGCTGTGAATGTCATTATGATGCACCAATAACACTCTCAAAATAATAAAAAGGAGCAATAGGCCTCTGCAGAAAATAAGAAGGAAAAATAAAAAAAATATATAAAAAAGATAAAAAAGCTGGGTGTGGTGGCACATGCTTGTAATCTCAGCGCTCGGGAGGTGGAGACAGGAGGATCACAGTTTGCGGACAGCCACAGCTGTTTTGAAACACCCTGTTTCAAAAATTTAAAAAGACTAAAAAAAATAGGGCTGGGGTGTAGCTCAGAGGTACAAAACCCTTAGGTTCCATCCCTGGTCTTGCAAAATAAATAAATAAGAAAATAATAATAATAAAATGAAAATAAAAAATAATAATTAAAAAAAACAATAGGTGCTCTGCAGAGGAGAAGGCCAGAGGCTGCCTTAGGAGATAAAAACAGGGTGGAATGTCAAACATCAGCAGCCTTGGCTTCATTAAGCCTCCATGGCTTCTATTTTGGGGGAAATCAAGACATCAGGTCGGGGTGCATTTCAGAACAGGGTGTTCAAGTCAAGCTCCTGATGCCACTTCCCATCTGAAAGACTAGGACAAGCCACTCTGGGTTTCTTCTGCATCTCGAGGTGCCGTGTGCTAGGCTCTCTGAGCCTCAGTTTACACACTGGGGAAGTAAGGATAATGTAGTATCTCTCCACTGACTGTTGAAAGAACGTAACTGGATCACATGTGTGACAGTGTTTAGCACGTAGTAAGTGCTCAACAAATCTGTCCCCTCTGCTCATCTTTAGTCTTTGGCTCTACCTCCTTTCTTACTGTTGCTTCCGCAAAGCTAGCTCTTCCCTTCCTTTTTTATTCTTCTGTACTTTCGTAGACTCATTCACAGTCTGCAGTGGGAATTGTGGAGAGTCCTTGTGGTCCTTTTATAGTCTTGGGATAAGTGCTGCATACATGGATGTTACTACCACCATGAATTATACTATGGTGCGAAGCTATAATGTACCAGTAAAAATATAGAAAACTAAAGTCTTGGGCCAGACCAACATACAGACCAATTTAGAGAAGGTGAAACCCACAGCAAGAGAAGAGGAAAGGAGAAGAGCCTCCTTCAACAAATGGACCCACCTTCCCTTCTCTCTTTGGCATGAAAATGGGCTTGAGGGAGAAGAGGTGAGGTAATGGGTTGGGAAAGTTGAATTTTCAGTGGGGGAAACTATGCGCCCTCAACCCCATAAGGAAAGAGCAAAGGGAAGGAGATCTAGGAGCCCTCAGGAGCACTGCAGGTCTCCCAGGCTGGAGAGGTCACTCCTCTCCCACCTACCTGCCCCCAGGTACAGGGGCTAGTGCTTGTGTTTGAACTACACCATTGCTTCTGCCTGGCAGAGCAGCTGCAGGCTGAGGAGACAGACTAAAGAGGAGGATCAGGGCGTTAGTCAGACACCATACAGCCAGTATTGGGTTAAGTCCATACCAGATACAACTGTGTGTGCAGGGCTACTGGGAATTGAACCCATTGGCACTGTGCCTCTAAGCCACACCCACAGTTCAGTTTTTGTTTTGAAACAAGGTCTTGCTAGGTTGCTGACAATCTCACTAAGCTCCTGAGCCTGGCCTCAAACCTGCAATCCTCCTACCTCAGTCTCCTAAGTATGGAGAGTACATGTACATGCCACCACCCCTGACTTCTTTTCTCTATCCTTTCTTCAGTGTGTGTTTGGTATTGGGAATTAAACCTAGAGCTTCTCTGCCACTGAACCACATCCCCTTTTACATTTATTTATTTATTTATTTATTTATTTATTTATTTTGTGGTGCTGAGGGTGGAACCCAGGAGCTTTCTAACTCTGGGCTATACTCCCAGACCTATTTTATATTTTTATTTGGAAACAGGGTCTCACTAAGTTGCTGAGAGCTTCACTCAGTAGCTGAGGCTGGCTTCGAACCTGTGCGATCCTCCTGTCTCAGCCTCCCAAGCTCAGGGATTACAAGCGTGCACCACCACGCCCGGCTTATTTATTTTTTTGAAACAGGGTCTCACTAAGTTGTTGACA
>NW_027664473.1:0-1000 GCF_963383645.1 Muscardinus avellanarius
TTCTTCTTCTTCTTCTTCTTCTTCTTCTTCTTCCTCCTCCTCCTCCTCCTCCTCCTTCTTTGCTTGCACACTCTCGCGCGCTCGCTCTCTCTCTCTCTCTCTCTCTCTCTCTCTCTCTCTCTCTCTCTCTCTCTCGTGCTGGCAGTCAGACCTAGGTTATGCCAGGCAGGTGCAGAATGGGGATTTTCAAAACATCGGAACAACTGGAAGTTTCAAAACTTCCAGTTGCAACTGTTCAAGGGGCCCCAAAGTCAAAGAAGAGCGTAACCTGGGACCTCCCTGGACGTTCCATAATTAAGTTTCACTGGTGAGAGAAAAGCTTGGGGCTGGGCTTAAAAATAATTTTTTTAAGCTACGTTCCCTAATTAGGGAAAAAGTATGCATACTTCTTTGCGCAACTAGGTGGGGGGGGGATTTTACTGTATTTTCCTCAACCTATCTTTTACATCTATATGCATAGCAGGATGTCAAACTTTACACAATGTTGTTAAACCACTTCTTGGGTTTAGGGAACTGAAAGTCTTATGTACTGGGGTATTATTGTGCTGATGCAAATAGTTCAACTTTTCTACTCGATTAACCATCGTTTTCTCAGGGTACTCAGTGGGCAGCTTTCAGTTTCCAGTTCTCAGCTGAAATCACTGTGCAACTGATGAGGTGGGGAAGGGCGCTGAGTGAAGACCCTCCCTGGGGCTCACGGTCCACACTGTCACACAGGACAGGACAGGATGGCGTCAGGCCACTCACCCAGGCTGAGCAAGCTGGCTTGTTGGTGCCATCAACACCCAAATGTACCAACCACGGTGCCAAGTGTACCCCAGGCCTTGCACACACATTCTCCAGACCAGCTGCATCACACTGCAACCAGTTTGCAATTCATTTGCTTTTGAAAGTTGTGCCATGAGGACAAATACCTCATCTACTTGCAATGAAGAGTTCTTAGGGGTGTCCCTACTGAAAGGCGACTTTATAAGCAACAGAATCGTATTTGGTATTGCTA
>NW_027664472.1:0-2000 GCF_963383645.1 Muscardinus avellanarius
GTGTTTTGTGACAGTGACAAAATCTAATACAACTTCACATTGCATCCTGATGACTTACTCGTATTTGTTAACCCCTCAGACTTTTCAGACCTTATAATTTATGGAGCTGGGACTTGAAACCAGAACACAAAAACTGCATGAATAACTAGCATCCGTTCTTTCACCCTATAACCATTTGCCTTCCTACTCAGGCCTAATTGGACTCCTATATAAGATGGTGTTGAATACTCGAAGCCATGCAAGTCATTCCTTTGTATGTGTGGTACTGGAGATTAAACCCAGGGGTGTTCTACCTCTAAGCTACAACACCAGCCCTATTTTATTTTTTATTTTGAATTAGGATCTCACTAAGTTGCTGAGGCTGTCCTTAAACCTGCAATTGTCTCAGTAAGTTGCTGAGGCTATCCTCAAATCTGCAATCTTTTATCTCAGCCTCCCAAGTACTAGCATTACAGGTGTCTACTGCCACACAAGCCTCACTCGTTTCTTTAAATGTGTGGCCCTAGTATTCAGCGATATAGTTTCCTGGTAGGTTTTGAACCTTAGATACATAGGGACTAAGTCTGTTTGAATGGCTGTCTAGGTTAACCAGAAATCCTTTACTGAAACATCAGTACCAACAACAGCAGAAATGTCTAAGCTGTGCCTCATATTTCATAGATGGAAAACATGGCCACATATGAGCCCCACCATCACTCAGATGGTCAAGGGCTTGGATTTGCTCCGAACCATGTCTCCTTGCTGGCCTGCTCCCCCCACCATCCAGGTCTCCTCCACCTTCTGGGTCTGCAGATCCCTGGTCTGCCTTCCTTTTGTCTGACACCCCTGGCTGTTCCATCTCGGGCAGTCCTTTGTGGCTGTCGACATCCTCTGAGACCTAGAAGATAGAGAAAAAAGAATGCCAAGGGCTACCTCAACAGAAAAGGACCGTCTTCATGACGCCTCTCCTGATTCGTTCCATCCTTCAGTTCCTGTGCAGGAAGGGGAGAAAAAGGAAGAATTAGAAATGCCTGGGGAAGGGCGAGGAGGCTAGAAAAGACACTAGCAAGATAGCAATAGAAGAGGGGAAACGCAAGCAGAAGGGGTCAGGAGGGAATCCTCCCTCTCTCCCTCCCTCACTCAGCCCTGCACCGGGTCCTGCTCAGGCTCACCAGGATCTGGTGCTCTCTCCACCCCCAGCAGGTGCATCTCAGGGAGCATTTGCACGTGGATGGACCTGCCCGGGGCCCTTCCCTCCTCAGAGCCATGGAGAGTCCTGGGAGCTGGCATGGATGGATAGTGTCTGGCCAGCCTGGGTGACATCCCCGGCTGGCTGCTTGTGACCTCCAAATAGGAGTCCCACCCTCAGGCTCCATATCAGTAAAATGGAGATTAACAGCATCCGTCCCACGTGGCGATGGAGAGATTTACATGCAATAAGGCACGCCAAGCACTTGGCAGTGCAGAAATGTTCGATAAATGTGTGGTTTCTATTTTTGCTGGAGAGCAGAAGGAGAGGACAGTACACCATCTTCCTCCACTTCGCACATCGGAGGGTGTTTGATCTCAGCCGCCGCGGGGACGCCCCGTCTTTTGGATGCAACAGCAAAGCAGAGACCCCCCCACCCCCTTCCCCTGCATCCAATGGCCAGCCCCACTCCTAAGAACCATGGGAGCCGGGCATACAAATGCTGTGCATGATCCAGGCGGTTGGGAAAATAATTAAGTGCTAACTTGTCATTTTTTTTTAATGAAGTTCTGGAGTTAGAGATTTATAATTGCTAATGAGCCAGGCTAATAATTAGTTGCTTTATAATAAGGGCTATGATCACTCAGACGGAGGTAGCGGGAGCCAGGCTCCGGCCTAATTTTTCTCCTGTAATTATGTGACATGCCCAACTGCCTGGAACAACTCTTACCCTTCCGTCCTTTGGCTTTAGCCCAGTGCCAGGCGTTCCTGGCATCGTCCCCACTCCCTTCCTCTTCCCTGACTTGCGCATCCCCGGGACCCAGGGCCATAT
>NW_027664471.1:0-3000 GCF_963383645.1 Muscardinus avellanarius
TTTATTTGATAACGGTCTAAGTTGCTGAAAGCCTCACTAAGCAGCTGAGGCTGGCCTCAAACCCGTCGGATCCTCCCGTCTCAGCCTCCCAAGCGCTGGAATTACAAGTGTGTGCCACCACACCCGGCTTCCATATGGGGCTTTCAAATAATTTTCTTTTTCTGGAACTAGGATTGGAACCCAGGGGCATCCTACCTCTGAGCTACACATCCCCAGCCCTATTAGTGTGTGTGTGGGGATACTGGGTTGGAACCAAGAGGCATTCTACCTCCAAGATACACCCCCCAGCCCTAATTTTTATTCATTTTGAAACTGAGTCTCACTGAATTGCAAAGGGCCTCACTAAGTAGCTGAGGCTGGCCTCCTGTCTCAGCCTCCCAAGTACTGGGATTACAAACATGCACCACCACGCCTGGCTGCCTTGTACTCTGGGGCATTTGTGAAGCAACCCACTCATTTTCAGCCTAAAAAAAAAATTGTTAGATTACCTAGACGGTTCACCTTTACCAAACTTCACCCAAACACCAAGCCCCAGCGCTTGGACCAATCACCACTTCCTTTTTCAGAACCCTGCCCTGTAGGCTCCTGCCCCCCTCCCCGACCCTGAGAACCGCAAAGGGGGCTGCACTCACACTCCACGGTCAGCGTGACGTCCTTGACCGCCTCGCCTTGCGCACTGGCAGCCGTGCAGCGGTAAACACCCGCGAGCGCGCGAGTGACCGGCCCCAGGAGGCCCAGAGCCAGCACTGCCCCGCCGTCCAGCCGCGCACAGTGCACCGAGGGCACTGGGTTTCCGCGGGCCTCGCAGCGCAGAGTCTGCTCGGGGCCCTCGGGCCACGTCCAGCTCCTGGGACAATCGGAGTCGTCCAGCCGGGGGCCATCTGCGGGGAGGGGGTGTCAGGGGATACGAGAAGCTCACTCAGCCTGGCGTGAGGATGCACGCTTGTAATTCAGGAGGCTGAGACAGGAGGATCGGGGTTCACGGACAGCCTCAGCTACTTAGGCCTTTTGCAACTCAATGAGACCCTGTTTCCAAAAATAGGGCTAGGGGTGCAGCTGGGAGGTAAAATGCCCCTGGGTTCCATTCCCAGTACTGAAAAAAAAAAAAAAAACACCTAGTGGTGGGCGCCTCCGTGGTGGTCAGGGATCGGGGAGCCCCGGTCGGTCAGTGACTCACAGAGGACGCGAAGCTCGGCGCTCTCGTTCCTTCTCAGGGTCTCCCCGTCCACCTCGAGGGTGGCGTCGCAGAAGAAAATACGCCCGTCGTCATCCTCGGTGACATTTAGCTGGAGCTGAGCGGGCTGCCCGGGGACGGCGGCTGGAATTCCCTCCAGCGTGACCAGGGCTCGAGCCCCGGCGGTGCAGGTTACGGTCACCATCTTCCCCTCGGGGGCGCTGGGCTCGCTCAGGGTCAGCAGCGGCCCCGGGAAGCCTAGGGGCAGAGTGCTGGCTGGAGCCCGAGGACCTCGCCCTTCCCGCCCCTTGCCTGTCCCTCTATTCAGTACTCTCCATCCCTCCCCTTCAGAGCCCCCAGCACGTCCCTTCTGGCTCGGCACCGCGGTCCCGTCCACTCTTCGCCCCGCTTGTCCCTCTGACCCCCACATACTTCCATCCCTCTTACTATAGACGGTCACGTTCTCCCGGGTCTCACGGCTTTCTCCCCCCAGGGACACTTTGCACACCAGCTGCCTGGTGCCCTCCTGCTCTGCGCTGGCCGCGGCGATGGCCACGAGCGTGTCCCCCTCCACGCCGACATCGGGATGCAGACGCTTGTCTCCCAGCGCGAGGTAAACCCGGGCCTCGGGGGCCGGGAACAGTCCGTCCAGGGTGCAGCTCACCGGCCTCTCTGAGCCCACTTCTAAGAGCCGCGGAGCCCCCAGCTGCGGGGGGTCTGGAGACAGGGCTAGGACAGGAGGCCAGAGCTCGGATTAACGCACCTTGGATGCACTATCTGTGTGCGTGTGTGTGTGTGTGTGTGTGCGTGTGTGTGTGTGCATGTGTGTGTGTGCGCACGGGTGCTGTGTGTACGCGCACACACGTTACTGGGGATTGAATTCAGGGGCAGTCTTCCTCTGACACATCAGCCCTAATTTATTTTATTATGATTTTTTTCCTATGGTATTGGAAATGGAACCCAGGGGCATTCTACCTCCGACTAGTTCTTGTTCTTTATTTTGAAGGGTCTCGCTGAGTTGCAGAGGGCCTCAATAAATAGCTGAGGCTGGCCGCGAACCGCGATCCTCCCGGCTGATTACTATTTTGAAACAGGGTCCTATTAAGTTGCAGAGGGCCTCCCTAAGTAGCTGAGGCTGACCACGAACCTGCGATGATCCTCCTGTCTCAGCTTTCCAAGCACCGGGATTTACAGGTGTGTGCCGCTACACACACACACACACACACACACACACACACACACACACCCTCTAAAACTCCTTAAAATACCCTCCGGTCTTTTGGGGTCCCCCACTCACCGAAGGTTCGGAGCTCTCTGGGGGCCGAGCTGTTTTCAAACACCCCCAGGCCGTGCGGCCGCAGGTCCAACTCGGCGCGACAGGAGAAATTGGCGCCGTGGTCCTCCCTCCGCGCCAGGACGGTGGCGCTCAGCACCGCGCCCCGCGCCCGCGGCGGCTCCCCCGCGAAGCTGCGGCGGAGCAGCTCCTGGGCGCCCCGCAGCAGGGTCAGCGTGAGGCTCGCGCGGGGTCCGGCGCCCGGGACCCTGCAGCTCAGGGTGAAGTTCTCGCCCACCGGCTGCCAGGCGGGCAGCGGCATCAGCTCCACGCGGTCCGGCCGCTCTGCAAGGTGCGAGCGGCTGCGCTTAGGAGGCTCGCGGGCCGGGGCGCGTCCAGGGCGCGCGGGGAGGCCGGCCCCGCGGACTCACGGAAGGTGCGGACGAGCCCCCGCGCCTGCAGCGTGCGCCGCGCGCAGCGGAAGAAGCACACGGGCTGGGTCTCGGGCTCGCGGACGTCCACCAGCTGGCGGGCCAGCCAGCGCAGGCCCCTC
>NW_027664470.1:0-13000 GCF_963383645.1 Muscardinus avellanarius
TGCAAAGCCCTGTTGACTACCATAGAGGCTCACACTCAGTGCATTTTAATAACAACACGGCCTTCATTGCTGCACTCAGCAGCACAGGCTCTCAACAGACAAGGGAGGAGAAAGAAGTTTAAGGCATCTCAGCTATTTTTTACATCCAGGAAAAGTACACAGATTAAAAAAATAATAATAAAACCAGAAGGGGAAAAAAAAAAAAAAACAAAAGCAACCAGTTTAACAAATTAGATCTAGCTCTTGTCAAAGGAAATGTTTTTGAGCCAATACTAAACAGCCCTCCCAAGGCTGTAAAAGTCTCCAAATATGAAACTCTTGGACCTTGAAAAGGTCTCTCTCGCCAGTGAAAACGCTTCCAATAACACCAAGAAACAAGATTCATTAAAAGCTATCTTTAGCATTATCAGCGATTTTGTTATTATCCTGTGTCCTTCATAAAGTGCATCTCTGGGGCCTCCACTCTGAATTACAAAAGAGGAGGCAACGCAGAAATGGCAAGAGAAAGATGCCCTGGCCCTCCTGGCCCTCCTGGGGAATTGCCTGCTCATGCTACTGGGAGAGGGGGAGAAAACTGGAAGAGTAGACCTAGGAATTAAAAAAAAATAAATTCAAAGTAGGAGTCACAGAATCTTACACACACACACACACACACACACACACACACACACACACCATGTCACTGTGATATCTTTCCTAAGAAAAGGATTTTGTGTCCTTTCAGATGTCACAGAAATGACCTTTGCAATGTTTTAATAGCATTTGAGAGAAAAAATTAAGAACAGTGGTTAAAAGGGTTCCTGGAAACAGTGGAAAGAGACAGAGGGACCGTCCCTAGTCTGCAGTTAGCTATCAATTAATGTTTATTCAATACATGGGAGAATAAATAAAAAAATACAAAACAAAGCGGGGAATCGTCCAAATACACACCCTCATGCACCTTCCGTGGACTGTTGCCAAGGTGCAAGGGACAAGAGTAGTGTGGGCTCTATGATGCCAGTGGAAAGGAGAGCCCGGGCTAGCTGGACCCATATGTGCAGGTAATTACCAAAAAGGAGAGGGGCCCTGGTTGTCACAATGGTAGAGCAGGTGCGGTCATCAAATTTCAGAGATTGGTTGGAGATGGTGTGGTAATTAATCAGCCACAGCGTTCTGGAGCAATAAAAGTGATGGGCAGAGCTGCCTAGATGAAAACTGCATTGCTAAAAGCTTCATGATGTGTGTGTGTGTGTGTGTGTGTGTGTGTGTGTGTGTGTGTAAGCCTACTATGGTGTGTGTTAATTAATTGTCAAGCACTCACCATGCACCGGGAACATGCTAAGCATTTTACACTCATGAATTTAATCCTCCTAACAGTCTCTGAAGACAAGCTAGCTGTGTAGCCTGGTAGTTAAGAGAAAGGACCACGGGTCCAGGAGAGGTAATGCATGCCTGTAATACCAATACTTGAGAGACTGAGATAGAAAGCTCACAGGTTTGAGGACAGCCTCAGCAACTTAGTGAGACCCTGTTGCAAAATCAAATAATAAAACAGAGCTGAGGGTGTAGTTGGAAGATAGAAGGCTTCTGGGTTCAACCTCCAGTACCAAAAAGGAAAAAAAAAAAAAAAAAAAAAAGAAGGACTTTGGAGACCCAGAGCATCCCAGCCAGACCCAGATCTACTAGTTACTAGCTGAGTGGACTCAGTAGTTAACGTAAGCTTTCTGTAGCTCAGTTTACTCATCTGTAAGATGGAGGTGGTAACAGTGCTTATGTGAGCCACTTTGTAAGGGTTAAATGAGTTACTCTATATATAGCACTTGGAATATCCCAGGCACGTGCAGTAAACACTATAGAGGTGTTAGGTACTATTATCTCTATTTTGTAGATGAGGAAAAAAAAAAAAGTCACATGAAAAACCACAGGACTCTTATGAAGAAAGGCTGCTTCATCTCCTGCCTTCATCCTCCTGACTGTCATGCTATCCACTAGTCAGATATTTATAGCTAGGAACCAAGAATCCAAAAATCACATAAAAATAGCTCATCTCTGCTCTCAAGCGATTATATTCCAGTTTGGGGAATCTAGGAATGAAGATGGAACAGATACCAAGGACTTTCCAAGACAAATGCTAAACAAACTGGAGTTTTGATTGTAAAATAAGAATGAAAAGGAGTTCAGCCTGATTATGAATCTTCAGCCACGGGTACCTAGAAATGAAGGAGGAGGCACTGACTGGGGGCAGTGGGACAGGGGAAAGAAAATGAGCACAGATAGCCACCCCCTGAGCTTCTACTTTGGGTGGTTCATCCAGCGGGAGACCCTATGCTTGGCTCAGGTAGCATCCTGAGCTCAGCGCTGGTCTGAGATGCCACGAGGCTGAGATTTCTCAGGTGAATTCCTTTGCAGAAGGGACCTCAGAATCTGGCTAGGGGTAAAACAACAATCTTCAGGGTAGCACTGGAACCAAGGAAGAATGAGGAGTGCATTGAGATGGTCAAATTCCCAAACGAGGAGTCTGTTCCCAAGCCTGGGTTTCGTCCAAATGAAATGCATGCTGTGGATTATGACAATTTAACTGCACAGTTTGAAGGGAGAGCTCGAGAGATTAAGGGACACACATCAAGGCAAGATAAAGAGAGCGAAGGTGGAAAGTTGTAATGATTCCGCCTGACATTTTGCTCAGTGAATACATGCGCTCAGCCTGAGACAGAGGACACGCAGGTCACCACCTTGAGGTTGATCTTAGCTGCCCTGTGCTTCACACAGTGCAAATAAACCTCTCACTACCTGGAGTGATACCTAAGTAAAACTAGTAGGTGGAGGTATGGTCCCGATGGGAGTGTGTGTGTGTGTGTGTGTGTGTGTGTGTGCGCGCGCATACTTGTGTGTGTGTTTCAGATGATTGAACCCAGGGGCATTCTACCTCTGAGTTACATCCCTGGCCATTTTTTTATTTTTAATTTTTAAATAGTATCTTGCTAAGTTGTTGAGGGCCTTGCTAAATTGCTGAGGCTGGCCTCAAACTTGCGGTTTGCCTGTCTCAGCCTCTCAAGTATCGGAATTACAGGAATGTGCCACCATGCCCAGCCGATTTAATTCTTTCTGAAGCCAGGCTCCAACAGGAGCTAAACATCAATACCAAAAGAGAAGGCTCACCGAGTGACATAATGAAGTGAAACTCAGGAAGACAGATCATCCAGTGAGCATCCGAGTTGAGGAGGCATAGATGCTTCTCTGGAAGTCTAGAGCGAATAGACTGCTTCATCTTCCAAAGGCAGGTACTGAAGACTCAGCCCCTCTGCAGGACTGGGCACTGGGCTCATTCCAGAGAATGCAAATGGAGCAAACATTAAACCAGACCTTATTTACAACACAAGGCAGATCTTTTGGGCTAAATGGGAAGTAGAACTGGGAGATTTAGGGCTAGTAGATTAGAATCGCTGTCCTTGGAGATTCTAGCTAAGACTTTCATTTTCTCTTCTTTCTGTTCAGTGGACACTATGATGTATATATCACAGTGGCCTGGTAAAGGCCAGAGCTCCTGACCCATGAGGACCGTGAACATTAGTTCTTTCAGGAGGCCACTCAGAATGACCTACAGCTGTAGAGGAATTCAGAAGATTTAATGACTTTTTTTTTTCTTAGCAGAAGATTTAATGACTTTTTTTTTTCTAAGCAGGAACTTTGTCAAGAAACTTGTGCATAATACTTCGATAAATATCATGCTTTAGGAGAGCAAAAGAGTTTTAAACAGAAGAAAAAAACTAGGTAAAGAAAACTTGATAACTATTGAATGCCTACCCGAAACTCGACATGAACTCTAATCCCCCCAAATCACAACGTAAGTAAAATTATTCTCTCTCTCTCTTTTTTTTTTTTTTGTGGTACTGTGGGGTTCCTGGAAGCCCTTCTACCTCCGGGCTACACTCACAGACCTATTTTATATTTTTGAAACAGGGTCTCTTATGCCAGCGCGCTGGCTTCAAACCTGAGCGATCATCCTGTCTCTGCCTCCCAAGAGCGGGGATTACAAGCGTGTGCCACCACGCCCAGCAAAAATTATTCTCTTTAATGATAAAGACCCTACAATTAAGAAATTACAAAAAAAGACTTTTTAAAAAAGCCTGTGGGTCCGGATGTGGTGTACATACCTATAATCCCAATACCTGAGATCAGGTCAAATGCCAAGAGGAACCAGGCTGGAGGAGGACCAGCGAGCAGGTTTCTTAGATCACCATTCAGCTGATGGGCTGAGGCAGAGAAGAACTGGGCAGGAGTACAGTTTACAGAGGAGAGGTCCACCAACGCCTGAGAAGATCTGCAAAACCAGAGAAGCTGGGATTGTGAAATTAGAGTGGATCATTTTTCCTGGAACCAAGGGAGGTCAGTTTATAAAGCCAGCTGAGGTCCACTGGTCTGGGTCATCTGTAGGTTATCTTTAGTACAGCGTAGCTCCAGCAAAGAAACAGGAGGAAACAGGCAAAGGACAATGGCCCCTGGGCCAGGGATGCTCTTGAAGTGGTTATCTGGTTATATTCTTTCTGGAGAAAAGGCAGCTGCCCCCTGTGGCAGAGAGGTGTTAAAGTCACTGCTGCCAGTTAACTAGAACTAGACTTTACTGCAATAGGAATATATTGTCCTATCACTTGAGAGGCTGAGACAATAGGCACTCAGGTTTGAGGCCAGACTGGTCAAAACAGAGAGACACTGTTCAAGGTTAAAAAAAAAACTTGTGGCGCTTGGTGCTGCACGCTTGTAATCCCCGCGCTTGGGAGGTGGAGACAGGAGGATTGTGCTGGTTCGGAGCCAGCCTCGCTGGCTTAAAAGACCCTGCTTCAAAATAAAAAAAAAAATGTAAAATAGGTCTGGGGGTGTAGCCCGGAGGTAGAAGGGCTTCCAGGAACCCCAGTACCACCAAAAAAAAAAAAAACCCAAAACAAACAAACAAACAAACAAAACTTAAAAAGGGCTTATAGTGCAGCTCAGTGATAGAGTACTCTCCTGGGTTCATCCCCCAGTACCACACACACACACACACACACACACACACACAGCCAGGGGACATAGTCATATAGAATAAATACTATTTAGAAAAAAAATTTACTGGGTATGTCTGTAAAAAGTAGTTTAAAAATCCCAGTTGTATTGCATCAAATCTCACTATGAAGTATAATTATGTTGCACACAATAAAAGTATGTAAAAATCCTAGTCATGTGCATTAATTTAATATTTTTAAATGTAAAAGAGATAGGGTCAGCTGGGTGTGGTGGAGCATGTTAGTAATAATCCCAGTGCTTGGGTGGCTGAGGCAGTAGGATGACAGGTTGAGGTCCTCTGAAACTTAGTGAGACCCTGTTTCCAAATAAAATAGGGCTGCTGTTGTAGCTCAGAGGTAGAAGATGAGGTCACTAAAAGGCATGAAGTAACATAGCCAGGGATGAGTAGAGGAGAATGAGCCAAACAGGCTTACTGGACCCTGTGTCCACACTGCATCCTCATATTACTGAATGACACTTTATGGCTAAGATGCTCGTGCAGGAGAATAGACAGGTGCTTGGCACAGAGGTGCTTCTGCTGCTGGGAACTGACTTTTCCTTTTCTCCCTATCTGCTCCTTATATGTGCATAAGACACATCAAATCCTTTCTGGAATGAGAAGCAGTAAAGACACTACCAAGAACTAAAAAAATAAAAAATAAAAATAAGTTTGTATAAAAGCGTTACTGTGTTTCTACAGTCTTTCCTCCACTTACAATGAGCTTACATCCAGATACTCTCACCATAAATTGAAACTACCATTCAGCTAAAAATGGGCTGGGATGCAGCTCAGTGCTAAGTACTTGTCTTGCAAACACAATGCTCTGGGTTCAATTCCCAGTTCCCCTCCAAGATATAGCAATTATATCTAACTGTCCAACATAATAGCTAACAGTTTTAAACATGGTAGAGAATGAAATGTTTTTATTGACCGCCTGACCCGGTTGATCACAAAGCCACAAAGCTGACAGAGCTGGAGCCTGCTGCCGCACATGAGAGTGTCATGTCAAATCTCACTGCTTTTGCAAAGTCAAAACCGTAAGTTGGCCCATCCATCGTGAATCATGAACCATCTATATTTATCTGCACGTCGCTGTATGTGTACGTGAATGTTTGTACAACCTGGTCCATGGCGGTTATTATGACAACCATGCTTAGCCCTGTCCTCCACAAGGGCCCTGGTAGCTTCTGCTCCAAGTTATATAGGAAGGAATATGGTGGGCTGGGGGCTATCCAGGCCTGAATCCAACCTTCTAAATTAGTAAACAACCTTTTCCAGTGGGAAAGAATTTAATTCTTGTCTGATGACTGTCTCTGCTGGAAAATCCCTTCCGGCTCTGGAAGCCTTCCTCACAGTTGGTAGAAACTGCAGGTCTTGGGTCCAGAAGGGAAGCAATTAGATGCTGTCAGTTAGCAAACGCGCCCACCCACCTTAGCTCCCAGGGCTGAGTGGATTTGTAGGACAGTAGGACTCACGTCTTGCCAGAACCCTTGTAGACTGCTGACTTCTAAGCAGCTACAAACTCTCCCTCACCCGGGCAAATGGGGAAGGTTCCTGAAAGTCCAAAGCTCCTCCTGCCCTGTCTGCTGTTTCTATCTCCTGAGCTCCTGCAGCCTCATCTTCAGTGCCCAGCCCCTCTGCTGATGACCCCACTTTGGGAGTGCAGAAACCCAGTGCAGGGACTTTGGAGGTATATAGTATCACACCATTTAGCTGCAAAGAAAGCATCAAATTGAGACACCTCTGACTTAATGGAAAGACCTGAAGGGGAATTGATTTGAATGGATTTATAACAAGCACCTGCCAGGTTTCAGACACAAATATGAGTATTGAAGGAGCATCTTGAAGCATGATGAAGATGGTACCCAGCTTGATTCTCCCAAAATAAGGGAAGGGGAGATGGACAATTGAGCAACCAAATAAAATTTCAGATGGTGGGACATGCTGCATAGAAAGGTCTGGGGGGAGCCAGACATGGTGGCGCACGCTTGTAATCCCAGCGCTTGGGAGGCTGAGACAGGAGGATCGCACAGGTTCAAAGCCAGCCTCGGCTACTGAGTGAGGCTCTCAGCAACTTAGTGAGACCCTGTTTCCATTAAAGTATAAAATAGGTCTTGGAGTGTAGCTTGGAAGTAGAAAGCCCCTGGGTTCCACCCCCAGTACCACCCCCTCCAAAAAAAAGAGAGAAAAAAGAAAAAAAGAAAAAAAAAAGAAAGGGCTGGAGGAATGAAATCCAGGAAGGTACATATGTAGATGTAGCTCATGCACCACATGGGGCTGAGCACTTAGGCAGAGGGAAAAAGAAGGAAAAGAACTTTCAGCAAATGTCGTCAATAGTTCCCATGAGTTGGGCATGGTGGTGCACACCTGTAGCACTAGCACTTGGGAGGCTGAGACAGGGGAATCACAGGTCCAAATCTACCCTTCGCTAATTAGTGAGGCCCTTAATAGCTTAATGAGACCCTGTTTGGAAAGAAAACATGAAATAGAACTGGGAATGTAGCTCAGTGGTAGAATGCTTGTCATAGTGAAATACAGAATTCCACTGAAGAGCTCATGTATTAATGCTCAGAGTTGGTATACTTCAGGCTTAAGGGTTATAATCTCATCAGTGGATAAATCCACTGTGATGGGTTTACAGGGTGCGGCTGGAGGAAGTGGGTCCCTGAGGGTGTGGTCTTAGGGACCATTTCCTTTTTGTCTTTGAATCCCCTGGGTTACTGTTCTATCTTGCTCCAAGCCTCTGTGATGTGAGAGCAAAGCCCTTGCCTTCCTCTCTTTGCTCCCTGCTGTCATGTCCGAAGATCCACATATCCCAGCCTCACTTGGACTGAACCCAAAATCTTCAAGAAAACCATGAGCAAATAAATCTTCCTTTCTCAAAGTTGGGTGGTCCATCTTTTTTGAATTAGGGTGGTCAGGATGTTGAGTGAGATAATCCCCCAAGTTTCAATTCCTAGTACTGAAATATATATATGTATGTATGTATATGTATATGTATATGTATATGTATATGTATATGTATATGTATATGTATATGTATATGTATATGTATATATATGCATATATGCATATATATACTATCTATAATTTGTATGTATATAATTTTCTGGAAACAGCATTCTGTGGTACCTGTTAAAAATGTGTGCATTCATCTCTGATACACTAGTTGGCTTCATTTATTGGGAAATACTGAATGAGATAGTCTCTAAATTCCCTCTTCTCTGAAATTCCTGCACTCTGAATCTTACCATGCAAAGCCAATATATGCTATCATTGAGAATTTGGGGAAAAGGGAAGGGGTCAAGGTTTCTGCCCCCCTCCCAGCTTTCTAATTTCTCACTCTTCTTCCTATTCAGGGATCAAAGAACCAGAACCAAAACACACAAAAAAGCTCACCATCCACCTTGATCATCTGCCAGCCTCCACAGCCCTCTGAATGTGGAGAGGAGAGAGGAAGGGATGAGGACCATGCCCAGTATGAAGGGAGCTGTTAGTGTCACAAGGTATATCTTTGTTCATTATTTTTGTTTTATTTCTTCTCATCCCTTTATCTTTTAACAAATGATGCATTAATAACAGTACTTTATATGTCAGTGTTTATATTAGTACTTTATAACTCAAGTGCTTCTATTAGAGGATATCACAGAAGGAATGTGAATTCACTTGACACATGAGCCAAAAAGAAAAAAAAAATGACTTGGTATCCTCCTTGTGGGAGAGCAATAATGTTTTCTGTTGTATCAGCCATATTTGTGTTGTATTAGAAGAATAATATAATAACCATGATTTGGAAGTTATGTGGAGTTTACAGAGATTGTGAGCGTCAAGTTGATAGGAGCTTTATCCAGGCTTTTATCCTGGCCTTCATGTGGCTAGGGTGAACTACACACCCCAGAATTCAGATCCCTGGATGTTTCTGATTAGATCACAGGGAAAGAGCTGGGAGAACTGGATGGCAGAAAAAAGTACAGCAGTTCCTCAAACACTTGAAAAATGAAATTCCCACGTGAACCAGCAATTCCAATTCTGAGAACAAGCCTCAAAGAATCCAAAGCAAGCTCTCAAAGAGATATTTGTATACCCATGGTGTTTATAGCACCATTATCTATGATTGCTAAACTGTGGAAGCAAAGTGAATGTCTATTGACAGATGAATGAATAAACAGAATGCAATATAGATACACAATGGCATATTAGCCTTAAAAAGGAAGATATGACATGTGCCATAAATGGATAAACTTTTAGGATACTATGCCTAATGGAGTAAGCCAAGCCAGGCATGTTGACACAAGCTTGTAATCCTAGTACTTTGGAGGCTGAGACAGGAAGACATGAAGACTGCAGGTTTGCAGCCAGCCTCAGCTACTTAGTGAGGCCCTGTGCAACTGAGTGAGACCTTGTTTCAAAATAAAGAATAAAAAAATAGGGCTGGGGGTGTAGCTCAGAGGTAGAATGCCTCTGGGCTCAATCCCCAGTACCTAAATAAATAAATAAATAAATAATAAATAAATACATAAGCCAGTTACAAAAACAGATGAACATTGTATGATTCTGATTATATGAGTTACTCAAAATAGTCAAAATTATGGCTACAAATAGGACGGTGTGGCCAGGGGCTAGGGAGAGGAAGACATTGAGATTTACTAGTTAATGAATATAATTGGCTTTACAAGATGAAAAGTGGTGTGGACAGAGATGGTGGGGAGAGTTACACAACATCATGACTTTACATAATACCCCTGGACTTAAAATAGTGTGGGTGTGGTGGCATATGCCTGTAATCCCAACACCTGAGGGGCTGAGACGAGAGAATCACAGGTTAGAGACAACCTTACCAAACTTAGAGAGTAGATCTTTCAGCAACCTAGTGAGACCTTGTTTCAAAACAAAAATAAAGCCGGGCGTGGTGGCGCACGTTTGTAATCCCAGCACTTGGGAGGCTGAGACAGGAGGATATCACAGGTTTTAAGCCAGCCTCAGCTACTTAGTGAGGCTCTCAGCAACTTAGTGAGACCCTGTTTCCAAATAAAATACAAAATATGTCTGGGAGTGTATCCCCAAAGTAGAAAGCCTCTGGATTCCATTCCCAGCAACACACACACACACACACACACACACACACACACACACACAGAGACAAATAAAATAAAATAAAATAAAAAAGAAATAAAAATAAACAAAAAGAGCTGGGTATGTAACTCCAAGGTAGAATGTTCCTGGGTTTTATTTTCGGCATGTCCAAAAAAAAGTGGTAAATTTTATTTTACTTGTGTTTTGTAACAATAAAAGATATTGGAAAAATTATGTCTTGTGAGCTCCAGTGATTATAAGTTTTGTATTTCAAAAGACAGAATAAATAAAATAAAAAAGTAAACCATGGTATGTGAGAAAATATTTTCAAATCATATATCTGATAAAGGATTAATATCCAGAGTGTACAGATAACTCCTAAAACCTACCAGCCACAAAATAAACATCTTAATTTTAAAAACTTGGCAAAGAGCAAGTGTGGTGGCATAGACCTATAATCCCATACTGCCGCCAAAGGATCGAAGGTTTCAGGCCAGCCTCAGCAACTTAGCAAGGCTCTCAGTAATTTAGCAAGACCCTTCTTCAAAATAAAAACAAAAAGCCTGGGATGTAGCTCAGAAGTAGAGCTCCCTTGGGTTCAATCCCAGGAAGAAAGAAAGAAAGAAAGAAAGAAAGAAAGAAAGAAAGAAAGAAAGAAAGAAAGAAAGAAAGAAAGAGAGAGAGAGAGAAAGAAAGAAAGGAAGGAAGGAAGGAAGGAAGAAAGGGGGAAGGAAGGAAGGGAGGGAGGGGAAAAAGAAAAAGAGAAAAAACCCCAACCAAAAAATAGGCAAAATATTTAAAATATACATTTCTCCAAAGGTGTATATGTGGCCAATAAGCACACAAAAAGATGCATAAATATCACTCCTCATTTGAGATTTGTTTGAGTTGCCACACTATTATAAAAACACCTAAATGGGTCCGTGGTTCACAATAAGTGGTCAATAATTTCACATTTTCAGTGCCAAGCTCTCCTTTCTTTCCTACACATGGAAGCTCATTTGGAAAAATGTGAATTTGTGATCTACAGGAGGGCTGGAGAATTGTGTGCTTTGCACAATGTTCTCCATGTTTAGAAAGGGTTTGGGGAAGGCATCGTTGGGAACAGCAGGTGCATCTACACAATAGATATGTTTGCTGATAAACAGCGGGGGATAGCCACCTGTGCTGGAATCTGTGGTCGCATCTCAGGAAAGGAGCAGCCAGCGGCAGTTGCAGATGAAGAGGCCCGTTCTGTGGTGACCAAGCCTGGCAGCCTGAAGAACAACCTCTCCCTTAGACACAGGCTCAGGACCCCTGCATTCTGCAATGGCCATCAGCAGAGTTTTACTACCATGGAACTGATCTAGGGCAAGTCCAGTGATGGGGAAATTTTTTCATGGCTCAGCTGTAAAGTTCATTGATGGTGGTGGCTGGAACTAGTCAAGTGCTCAGCCCCAGCAAAGCTGTGTTCGCTGTGTGACTTTAATCAAGACCTTTAACTCCTCTGAGTTTATGCTCACCTACAAGTTAAGGGTAAATTATAGTACCTGCCTTATAAATATTGCAAAGATTAAGTGAAGTCTATAGGAAACAGTATCAGTACAGTGTCCCATATGTAGTAAGCTCTCAGCTAATGTTTAAAATAATGATAATGATCGCTGATGTTATTATTGTAATCCTGTTTGTTATATCTGCCTGCCATGATTACATCGACTGCTATTTAAATGCCATTAATTTCTAGCCCACATTTAACAAATAAACAATTAGACATTGCATTTTGCATTTTCATAAAAATATTTTAATGTATTTTCTTTCCTTGTTGTACTGAGGATCGAACCCAGGGATTCTACCTTCAATTCTACCCCAGTTATTTTTATGTTTTATTTTGAGACAGGGTCTCGCTAAGTTGCTGAAAGTCTCACTATGTTGCTTGAGGCTGTTCTCAAATGACTCAATCAATGTATTCTGATAAAACTTCCATAAAACCACATATATATTTCTCTATATAAAATAAATTATAAAATTTATATATTATATATTATAATATATATATATATATATATTTTTTTTTTCTATGTAGGCAGAAAACCACAGGCATTGCGGGTTAAGCAATTTACCCAAGATAAAACAGTTTCTATACTTTGTATTTTAAGTGGTTGGAAGATGAACTAAGATTTTCTCATTCTGTAGTCTTTGCTTTATCCTTCTTCACTGCAATTTATGTTTTTAGTTTTTCATTGGTACATTGAAGTCATCCATCTTAATGGGATACAAGATGGCGGAGGCAACATGCACACATCACCCACTTAGCCCTGCCCTAGTCCCACCCCATTCCCTTCTGCTCCCTCCTTCTCATGTTTGGCTTCGTGACTGGCTTTGATGTGTTTATGGATGTGCATCATGGACAGGGATTTCCCTCTTCCCCCTTTGCATCCCCCTCGGGTCCCCTTATTTGCTCATCTATAGTATCTCCTTCTTCGTCTAGAGTTCCTCCTATGACCCGTTTTCTCCTTAGCTTCTGCCTGTTAGGGAGAGCATCTAATGTCTTAGTTTTTGTGACTGACTAATCTCACTTAGCATAATGTTCTCCAGTTCCACCCATTTCTCTGTAAATGATGTAATTTTCTTCATTGCAATTTCAAGGGCCACTGGGAGATACAATACTTTCTTTTCCCTATCCCTGTGTAATTCTAGTCAAAACGCATCCCTTATTTTGCTGAAAGCAAGTGTTTAATACAATTAATAGGGACTATTTTTCTTGCTTGAAATCAAACATGCATACACAGAACCCATGAGCATCCTTCAATAACTGTCTAGTCTCCCGAAAGCCATAGATCCTTTTCCCCTAAGAAGACCAAGGCACAAGGCAACAGGAAGCCTGCCGGTGGCCACAGATAGCAACCAAGGAACAGCACAACCGAGGCC
>NW_027664469.1:0-13608 GCF_963383645.1 Muscardinus avellanarius
GGCTTGGTGGCGTATGTTTGTAATCCCCGCGCTTGGGAGGTGGAGACAGGAGGATCGCACTGTTTCGGAGCCAGCCTTGCTGGCTTCAGAGACCCTGTTTCCAAATAAAAAAGTATAAAAAATAGGTCTGGGAGTGTAGCCCGGAGGTAGAAGGGCTTCCAGGAACCCCAGTACCACACACACACACACACACACACACACACACACACACACACACACGAATAAAAAAATCAGGCTGAGAGTATAGCTGGATGTAGAATGCTCCCAGTGTTAGGGTCCGAGATGCACCCCCTTGCCCAAATAACGAAGTACTCACCAAGGATGTAACACACAGGCAGAGTTTTATTGTGCTGCAGCTCTTTGTACTGGCTAGCCAGTGGTCGAAGCTCTTTTACAAGCCCGCCTGTGGTTTGAGGAACTGTCCGGGTGGCTACCAGGGAGTGCCCTGGCCGAGCCAACGTCCAGCCTCACCAACAGAGAGCAAGTGGTCAGAGTCGACCCTGAGCACACTTCAGGCTCTATATTTATAGCCCCTGGAGGGGTGGTTACACACGTCACAGCCCGCCAAAAAGTAGGATACAACCAATCAAATAAAAAGGTAAACAAGTACAACCAATGATTTCAAAAGAAAGTGTTGCAGGGGATAGGTTGGGGGGGGAAAGGTGTGTGGTGTGAAATAATCCCCCCACCACCCCCAGACACACAGAGACAAACAGAAAAACCGTGGATTCTTGTCCTAAGCTAAGAATAAGTATTCATCGCTTGGACAGCTGCTGCAGATTTAAAGAAGTTTATTAAAAGATAGAAATATAGAGATAGTCACAGCCCTGTGCCGGAGGAGACACAGGGGGGCAATTCGAACGAAAATGCCAAAGAACTCCCGTTTCACTGACTTTTTATCCTGTCTAAGTCCAGCAGGTCCCTTTGATTTTTGGAGATCATGTTACACCTTATCGCCAGCCCCGGCTCTGCTTCTGTTATCTCTCCAGCCGAATTTATGGCCTAAAGGGGGAGACATCTCTGTCTCCAAACACAGGCCCAGATTTATGGCCTGAGAGGGAGGCATCTCTGTCTCCAGACACAGGTTTTTACCTTTCGTCTTCTCCCCCAAAATGTGTTAAATTGTTCTTAGGAATGCAAGGACATGTTAGCTTAACCCTAGCTTTCTTAGTAAAGAAGACATATTTTAAGATTGGACATCTTTCCCAGTATTGACACATTAATACTTTTTAAACTCTCTTCCCAATACCAGTACAGAAAGCACACACACACTTGAATCACAGCAAATAGTTTTAAAGGACAGCCTTTCTACGTCACCGCCCGCCAAGGAGTGACTTTCTCTTTCATGCTTGGTTACTATGGCAACCTTCAGCCATGAGTCCCGACCGTTTGAGGAACTGTCTGGGTGTTTCCTTCAGATAAGGTTGTGGTGAGCTTGGGACTCACTTCCAAGAAAAATAGCTTCACTCTCTAAACTACTTTATACTATTTTAAAATATCTCAAACTTTAAAAAAACAATACTTAGCATCAAGAATTTTGAAAGACAAGTCTATCCTTAAAATAATTTCTAATAGTAACCTAGGTTTTTAAATTAAAACAACTTTTAACATTAAGGTAGCTGGGATATAAGCAAGCAGTTTCACAGAAGCCAGAACTCAGGCAGTTATCATAAGCAGGAACTTATAAGTTGTACTTTATATTGGCAAGTGGGGTTACCGAAGCAGAGACTCGCAGTTTTATTCTAGGTTAATTCTATGTCTTCACATTTTAATTTTATCAGGAGAGGGGAATGTTTCCTCACAGCACTCTTACATGTTTTGTTACTCTCTTACTTCTACAAGGGTCCTACTTTAATTCTAATATCCTGCTTTCTTATTTCTAGTAGATTCCATATACTAATATTGTCAATATCTTAGATTCTTCTTCCTGAATTCCTTCACCAGGTCCAATCTCCAGCACCTCATACACACACACACACAATAATAAAAAATAGGGCTGGGGGTATAGCTTGGAGGTAGAATATGTCTGGGTTCAATACCTAGTATGGCAAAAAAAAAAAAAAGAAGACCAGAAACATAATATTTTATTTATTTTTATTTTGGCACTGGGGACTGAAGTCAGGGATATTCTACCTCTGAGCTTTACCTCCAGCCCTATTTTATTTTTAACTTGAAACAGGGTCTGCTATGTTGCTGAGGGCCTTGCTAAATTTCTGAGGCTGGCCTCGAACCTGCAATCCTCCTGTCGCAGTCTCCCAAGTACTGGGAATGCAAGCATGCACCAGCACACCCAGAAACGTGAGATGTTTAAGAGGTATTAACCAGTTCACTCACCACCACTTGGCAGCTCTGCAGACATCGCCTGAGAAATTCCACTTTGCTTTCTCTTAGAGTCTTTGGAATTACTGTCCCCTAAAGGAGGTCTGCCATCTAATTTGGCACAAAGCCCTCGTTTTCCCATTGTATCAAAAACAACAACAACAAAAAAATAAAAATAAAAAAATAAAAAAATAAAAACCACCATCCGGAGTGGGAGGAATCGTTCCAGGGGCTCAACCGCTCCAAGGCTAACTTTGCACATCAGTTGTCTGTGGTGTTTTGGGGCAGACATTAATCAAATTCTTGGCAAAGACTTGCTGGATATTAACATTGGCTGAGGATTTGATCCACTGTTTTCTCCAAGCAGGAGGAAAAGATACTGGAAGCCCTGTCCAGCAGGAGTCGGAGGGTGACGTAACCAGAACCGGCTAACCAGTCCCTGTGGGGAGCCATTAAGGTCTTCCCCTTAATCTTTACTAAAAGCTTACTTCTGACTGTCCTCGCCCAGAGTCAACAAGGTTTGGGGCCTTGGAAGCTTCGAGGTTACTAATGCTAATGATGCTATTGTTCTGTCTGAGCTAAGGCTAGGTTTGTATTGTTTGTGTTGCAACAGGGTATTGTTTGACCTGCGGGGACACTGGAATTTTTCCCTCCAGGGTAACCTAAAGCAAAAAAACTATAAATGCCACAAGAGAAGAAGCCCCAGTGTCGGCCAGTAGAGATATCGACCCGGGAGTTGACTGGCAATCCTTCCCTGCTTAGGAATAAATCATATTTGGAATTTAATTCTTAAGAGTTATATTATTTCATCCTCACTCCTCTCTTCGGATCCCGTACTTTTGCCGGCTGGCTCTGGCAAGTCCCGGCCATGGAGGGCTGCTCCTGCTTACTTGAAGAGGCACCTTGCCCTGAAGGTCCCCCCCCCCCCCCACTTAGTGACTGAGAGGAAATGGCAGCCTGGTTCCCAGGTGGGTGGAGGAAATCTTAGGGGCAGGGCCTCTCTGGCCTCGTCTGAAAGGTCCAATCCCACCTGTATCTGGAGGGCACTGGGCATTGTGTCTGGAGAGTTTCTTTATCGGGATGGATGGTAAAGACACTGGGCTTTCTTGCCTGATAATTAAGAAGCTATACACAACTTTTCTTTCCTCCCTTGCTACTTCAGAGAAAGGAGAATGTGGTGTTGTCTTCTCAGATCTTTACATTTCCAAAGGAATGGGTTCCCCAGGCCTTTGAAAAACATTCCTGGTTTCTAAAGCTGGCAGGAGGCTTACTTGCTTCTGAAGAGATTTACAGGGTAACCAAAGGTTAGAGACAGGACCTAACACCACCTCTAACTGTCTTGAAATGTTCTGGGCAGAGTGGAAATGGTCTTTGGGTTGAGCCCTTTCAGTGGCAGAGAAAATCATTTTTCTCCTTTTCTTTTTCCTCATCATGATATCTAGTGTCCCCAAAACTTTTGCAGTGTTTAGAACAGTATAAAATAAAATTTATGGTTGTTTTATTTTTCAAAAAATTGATATCATAATTAATGTGTCAATGAAGTATTATAATTTGGTTGTAAAGAAATTGGAGAAGCAAAGAAAATTACAGGGAACCTCAAAACTATGCCTTGAGGTTTACTCTGAAAGGATCAACTAAATCTGGGACGGCTTGGTAATTATGTAAATATCTTGTTGTATTTAATAAGCAACCCTTTTGTGTTCCTCCCTCATCAAAGCTGGTTCAGTATAATTGAATAAAATGTACACCAAAGGAAATATCCTATCTAGATTAATTTCAAGAGAACCAAGGAAGCTATTATAATTATCATTAACTTTTTAATCATTCCAACATCATAGAACCTATAAAGCACAATACCAAAGACTGAAAGGTGCAAAGAGGAAGACATTATGCTAAGAAAGAAAGAAAAAGGGCAGCCTAGGAATTAGAGATTACATGTTCTCTTTTCCTCTTCTCAGATATGCAGGTCAAGGTTTAGCACATCATGTCTGAATGCAGAATGTCCCCTTAGGAGCTCATGTATTGATGTTCAGAGTTGATAGCATTAAGTCCTGAGGATTGCAGTCTCATCAGTTGATAAATTGGTTGTACCAGGCAGAAACTTAGGCAGGTTGGGTGTGACTGGAGAAGGTGAGCCCTTGGGGCTGTGGCCGTAGGGACTCTGCCTACGTCTTTGAATCCCTTTTTCTTGCTTGCTTTCTTTTGTTTCTGGCCTCCGTGATGTAAGAGAAGAGACCTTGCTCTCTCACCCTCTCTGCTGTTCACCACCAGAGCTCAGCAGGCCTGGTTTCCCATTGCCAAGTCCAGAGCTCTGCAGACCTGGCCTGACATGAACGAAACCCCCAAATCTCCAAAAAGTGTGAGCAAATCTTTTTTTCTCTAAATTGTGTGGTCAGATGTTTATAGATTATATCAGTGAGAATGTTGGGGGTGAGATCTCAGCTCAGGAACTCAGGGTCTGCAGGGTTCTTAGCTAACATGATGGAAATGAATTTCGGCACACGCCAGTTAGAGACATGGACAGAGGTTTATTTGGGAAAAAAGGAAAGGAATACACATTGAAGAGAAA
Source organism: Muscardinus avellanarius (assembly GCF_963383645.1). NCBI lineage: Eukaryota > Metazoa > Chordata > Mammalia > Rodentia > Gliridae > Muscardinus > Muscardinus avellanarius. Next base: position 4,889 of record NW_027664469.1, read on the forward strand.
ATGTGGCCCACCTCAAGATGAGGAAGGCATATTGGAGAGTTCAAGGGTTCTCTTCTTGTAGGGGACTTTTGTGAGGGGTGGGCTAGAGGAGGTATGTGAGGATGAGTTCAGTCCGGTAGTCCTGAGGCAGTTTATGGTGGGCAGGTGGTCTGGCAGCCTTATAGGGTGGATGAGCTCCGTCCAGTAGTCCCGAGGCACTTCCTGATGGTCTGTGGTCTGGTCAGCCTTAGGGTGTGTGATCTTGGGTTGACTGTGGTCCTCATTAGTTGATTGACGGATAAGCTGGAATATCCTAAATTATAGGTTTTCTTGGAAATATTGTTAACTCTAGGATCTGCAGGTTTCCCAGGAATTTTTGGGAGAGTCAGGTCTGGGAAAGAGAACTGGTTTGTGGACTAGAGGCTGAAGCACTTCAGCTCCAGGTTCTTATATTAAAGTTATTGCCAGAGCCAGCCGGCAAAAGTACGGGTTCTGAACAGAGGAGTGAGGATGAAAAGAATTCAATTCTAAGAATTTGATTCAAAGAATATTTAATTCTAGCATGGAAGGATCGCCAGTATACTCCCGAGTCAATATCTCTACTGACTGATCCCGGGTTTATCACTCTCGTCCTATTTATACAGCTCCAGGTCAAATAACCCTTGTGCTGTCACCACCTGTGCGCGTAACAGTCAAGTCAATCAATCCCACCTGAGCTTCTCTCAGACCTTGAACTTTTCACGAGCCCAAACCTTATTGGCTCTGGCAAAGGACAGTCAGAAGTATTCTTTTAGGGGAAAACCTTAACGGCTCCCCACAAGTTATATTTTGCTTTTCCTTCCTTTCTATCTCCTTTCTACCTACTTATTTCTTCTATCCTACATCAAGAATACTGACTAAAGTAGCCCCCAGCCTCTGGGCTGTTGGCACTGTGGTACTATTTTAGGTTTACCCATCTCTGGGTTTTCCTTACTCTGCTGTTAGACTGTCATCTGATAAATCAGATATTCACCATTTCTTCTCCTTCTATGACTCATCTCTTCAACAGATGTTTACTGAACATCTGCCATGTGCCAGTCTCTGGACTAGGAGGACCTGGGGCCATAATCCTGAACACGACAGGTGGGGTCTACTCTAACAATGCTCCTCCTTCCCTTCCTCCTGGCCCATGGCCTCTTCCATCCTTTCCCACTAAGACCTTTGTGGATTTGTATCATCTTGGTGTCCCCAAGGCCCAGCAAAATAAGCCACATTTTCTTCCATCCTTCTGTAATAACTGAATAAATTCTTTCTTCTGAAATTATTTAATCAGAGCTTAAATGTTGAAGCTATTGCAGAAGGAATTAAAAAAAAAAACACCTGCTGGAATCTTTCCATTTTTATCTACATTGTTTCTTTCTGCTTATTAAAACAGGAGTCAATATAATAATAAAATTATTTCAGAAATAAAACAGAAAGTGAAACTCCTCCACATCTTTAACCTCTAGAGCTAACTGTGGTTTCTGGTGGGATATGCACTTCTTCAGTGTGTTTCTCCCTTTTGTGTAGCTACATCTATCTAGATACACACCTACATATGTATATTTATATCCCATGTATAATTTAAAAACCCAAACAGGATCATAGTAGTCAAACAAATCTTCAACTGCTTTTTTTCCCTTTTTCCATTCGATAATATCTCTTGGCTTTGATACTGTGGAACTTCCTCTATATTCCTTTCCAACTCTAAGTCGCTTCTGAATCCAAGCCAGAGCTCACTTATTTTTATTAACTTGCTCTTATTATTATAAAAGAAACACTTGCACTTGGAAAATGTACTTCACAAAGAGGAGGGAATAAAATGCCACATGAAAGCCTCTCTCCTCTTCACAGCTAACTAAATATATATATATATATATATATATATATATTTTTTTTTTTTTGGGGGGGGTGGGGTGGGGAGGATATCTAAGGGATGAGACCTAGAACCTGACATATGCGTGCTAGTCTACCACTCTACTACTGAGCCATACCCCTAGCTCGAGAGTTGACTATTTTAAGAGTTTCTTGAATATCCTTTCAGATTTGTATGTCACACGTGTGCGCACGCGTGCGCGCGCGCGCACACACACACACAAACACCAGCAGGACACACAGACACACACACCTCATTTTTTTTGCTTGTTATATAATTTAATGAAAAAAACAACCCAGCTTGGTATTTAGAAGCTTTGTCTAGGGCAAATTGCTCTTGTGGCAGTCCCTGGAGAATCAATGAATTCATCAGGTCCAAAAATTGTCAAGTACTTGGCTAGCGAACCATACGACAAACTGCCTGCTCTCTAAAAGCAGCCGCCTTCTTCTTTTACTCCTCCTCTTCCTCCCTTCCCCTTCCCTTGCCCTCTTTCTTCCTCTCTCCTCCATCCTCCTTTTCAGATCCAGCTGTTTTTATTATTTATTTATTTACTTATTTATTTATTTGTACTGGGGATGGAACCCAGGGGCATTCTACCTTGGAGCTACAAACGTAGCCCTATTTTTTTGTTCTCTTTATTTTGAAACAGGGTCTCACTGAGTTGCAAAGGGCCTCCCTAAGTGGTAGCTGAGGCTGCTGATGAACCATGGCCCTCCTGTCTCAGCCCTCCCAAACGCTGGGATGACAAGTGGGCGCCAGTATGCCCAGCTAGATCCACCTGTTTTTAGCTGGACAGGCTTCCCAGGATGAGAACTATACTTCCCAGACTCCTTTGTAACAAGGTGTGTTCTTTGACTACATTTGGTCCAGCAGGCTATAAGAATCAGAGCTGTGGACAACTCCAAGTTGTGCTTAAGGTGTGTTTCTTTTCTTCTACTAGTAGGAACGTGGACCTTGGACCTTAGGAACAAGTACTAGAGCTTAGACATGAAGGCAAAATGAAGCAGAGGATCGTGCGTTCCTCATACATTAGCAAAGCAGAAACCCCCAAATTTCTTGGACTCTTTAGGGAAAGACAAATATACTTGCCTCTTTTGTTAATAGGAGTCTTTGTTATACATAGTTGGGTGCCTCTGTAAGACCCCCGCAGAGGGGAGACCCTCAATCAACCTCGGGATAAGCAACGACAGCAAGAACACATGAGAAATTTTAACCCTTGATGCAAAAGCAAAAGGCAAGAGTTTATTACGGAGCCAGTGCACTGGGGCCGACTCGCAAAGGAGTTCGACCCCGAGTGACTGAAATTGAGGGTATTTATAGGGAAAAGACCACCAGTTAGGGGGGGGTTGGGCCAAGTTACATGCGTTTACAAAATATTACAAAATCATTTGAAAAAATACATTTTTTAGATAAGACACTAGGTGTAGTCAATAAGTTCCCCGTACAGGGCGCTCTGACCCGGTCAGTATAGATAAGATGCTAGGTACGTTCCTGGAACAGGGTGGGCTTATTGCCTATTTTTCATTCTTACGCTATGCTTCTTAAGCTGCAAGCTGCAGTAATATACACTTTTTCTTTTTAACTATTAGCTGGCTGTTTTAACTATTAGCTGGCTGCTAGGGCTTGCGATTTTTCTTCTAAATTGGGCCTTTCACCTCTTCTTCCTCCTCCTCCTCCTCTTCTTTTCTTTTCTTTTCTTTTTTTTGTGGTGCTGGGTATTGAACCCAGTGGCATTCTACTTTTGAACTCTACCTCCACTCCTATTTTTAGTTTTTAAATTTGGAAACAAGGTCTCGCTAAGTTACTCCAGCCTCACTCAGTTGCTGAGGCTGGCTTTGAACCTGCGATCCTCCTGTCTCAGCCTCCCAAGTCCTGGGATTATTGGCATGTGCCATCTCACTCAGCTGAAAGGCCAATTTTTTTGAATCATAGAAAACACCAGGAATAACTCAAGAATGTTTTACCATGATGGTTAAAATTATTCTGGGGATGTTAATTCCAAATTCAGTCCCTCGGAGAGAGGTAGTGTGGGGGCAGGGAGGGGGACAGAAGTGAACATGAACAAGAAGAGAAACAGAGATGCTGGTGTAGTTTCTCTTCCGACTTTCTCCTTAGTCTCCTCAGAAAACACAGGCAGAGACGCGGGTGCCCTCTGAACGGAAGACCTGTTGCTCACAGTACATCCCCCATAAGCCAGCTGTACATTTTCTGCTCGCCTGCCTCTGAACACAACGGTTTTCCTTGAAGACACTTACGGCTTCCCAAGAGGAATCAAGGTCAGCAGAGAAGAGCAGCAAAAAGACGACGCTTTCAGTACAAAGTGGCAAAGGGGAAAGCGGCAGATGCCTGGTACCTACCTGTCCCTGCTCTGTGCATGCATGGCGAGCGACATCCTTGGGAATGGCAAGGCAGAGCGTGCCCCTGGCTTCTGATCGAGGGTTGGACTTGATGATCTGGCGAGAAAGTTCTACCTCCTGGTCCTGGCCAGGTGTGGGGGGGCAGGGAAGGAGGGCAGAGGAAGACCAGAGGGGTCACTGGGGAGACGGAAATGTTGTGAGCATTAAAAAACAAATTGAAGCCGGGCGTGGCGGCGCACACTTGTAATCCCCGCGCTTGGGAGGCAGAGACAGGAGGATCGCACAGGTTCAAAGCCAGCCGTGCTGGCTTAAGAGACCCTGTTTCCAAATAAAAATATAAAAATAGGTCTGGGAGTGTAGCCCGGAGGTAGAAGGGCTTCCAGGAACCCCAGTACCACACAAACAAACAAACAAACAAACAAACAAAAAAAAAAAAAACAAATTGAGCTGGGCATGGTGGTACACACATTCAGAAGGCTGAGACAGGAGCATCATGATTCGCAGACAGCCTCATCTACTTAGACGCTCCACAACTTAGTGAGTATAGTGGATCGTAAGCAAGTGTGCAAAACCCTCACAGCCTGCTGTGACCAGCCGGCAAAAGAGTTCCAAAGAGAGGAGAGAGGATTAAAGAATCCAAGCATGGGCGGGCCACCAGTCACTACTGGCGACCCGAGTTTATTCTCTCATGGTAATTTATAGTTTCTAGCTTCGGGTTGCAAGAAAGACAGGTACAAAGTCATACATCATGGGCAAATCAAACAATACCCTAGTACAACATAAACCTGATTTTATCTGGCAGACTAACAAATAGCGTCAATCTTTCCGAGAGAATCTCGATTACTTGACCTGCATGAATCCATACCCTTGTTGACTCTGCGTCAAGGGCAGTCAAGAGTGCACTCTGGTTAAAAGCAAAACAAAGTGAATTGAAGGCCTTATATGGCTTCCCACAACTGTCTACTGTGTAATGTATTTTCAGGGAGAGAATTTGGATAGAGAGAGGGATACAAATAATTTGAAATTAGACTCTGTGTGTGTGTGTGTGTGTGTGTGTGTTTTACTTGGGATTGAATCCAGGGGTATTCTACCTCTAAGTTACCCACCCTCTTGGCCCATTTTTTAATTTATTATTATTTTTATTTATTTATTTATTTATTTTTGGTGGTACTGGGGGTGGAACCCAGAGGCTTTCTACCTCCGGACTATACTCCCAGACCTTTTTTTTAAATATTTTATTTGGAAACAGGGTCTCACTAAGTTGCCGAAAGCCTCACTAAGTAGCTGAGGCTGGCTTCAAACCATGCAATCCTCCTGTCTCAGCCTCCCAAGCGCGGGGATTACAAGCATGCGCCACCACGCCCGGCGTCCATTTTTTAATTTAATTTAATTTAATTTGAAACAGTGTCTCCACTAGGTTACTGAAGGTCTCACTAAATTGCTGAGGCTGTCTCGGAACCTGCGATCCTCCTGTCTCAGCCTCCCAAGTACTGGGATTACAGGTGTGTACCACTGCACTTGGACAGCCCTCTCTCTCACTTCCGATGATATTGAATAAAGGATTCAACTTAACTGAGATGTAGCTTTTTTGTCTATAAAATGGGGATCATATCTCAGGTTGCTATCACAACAACATGAGGGGCCTGGAAGGCCTGGAACATTTTCAATAAATGTTAACTGTGGTGATCTGGCTCTAAACTCCCTGATATGCTTTCCTGGGACCAGCCATAAAGGGCAGTTCAGGCCAAGGTGACATCTGAACTGGTGGTTGCTGGGAAACAGTTCTCTAGTGGCCCCTTGTTCACACCATATGCATTGAGGCACTAGCTGTCTTTTCAGGAAGATTCTGGGCTTTTCAAGGATGCTTGTCTAGTGAACAGCTTTGGATATAGAGATGGCGTCTTCTCCAGAGCAAAGGGCGGCTTTGCTTATTGTCTGCTATAAAAGACTCAGGTTCCCCTAGTTCTGGGTTCCTTTCGCATATTGTAAGCGACTCTGTGGGCAGTATCATTGGAGCCTCTTCATGTTACTCTTTGGGAACTGGGGCTTGGGGAACCAACACATACAAATACACACACATGCGCACACATATCACACACACGGAGGCATGCACACAGATGCTGGTTACTGCTGTTACTGTGAATAATAGTTATCATTTGAATCTGGGCATGGTGGCACATGCTTGTAATTCCAGTACCTGGGAGGCTGAGGACAGGAGGATCACAGATTCATGGCCAGGTGCAGCTACTTAATGAGGACCTCCAGAATTTAGTGAGACCCTAAAAAATAAAGAATAAAAAAATTGGACTGAGAGTGGAGCTCAGAGGTAGAATGCCCCTGGGTTCTATCCCCGGTACCAAAACAAACAAACAACAACAGACAAACTCCTATCATTTGTTTCTGACCTAGGATTCTCATGTCTTTTACCAACATCCATAAAACTATGCCAGGTGTACTTGTTGGCATGCAAGTGAGGCAGAATCTCAGACCCTTCACAGATGGTGACACTGTCCTGCTTGGACCTCCTGCAGAGGACGAGCGGTGGGGGCAGGAAGACAAATCTCCCTCTCCTTGGAGTGTTTAGTCAGTAGGCATGTGGGAAAGGCCTGGCCTTTGTTCTGAAATCCTGTCTGCCAAACAACTGTTCTGCAACAATTGGTGAAGGGAGAATGACAGGTGATAGAGGACAGTGCACCTTTTTGCATAAAATAATCCAACCCGATTCCAGCCATTTGAGTGCCACATGGATGTGTGCGTGTGTGTGTGTGTGTGTGTGTGTGTGTGTGTGGTGCTAGAGATGGAACTCAGGGGCATTCTACCTCCGAGCTACACCCCCAGCCCTATTTTTATTTATTTATTTAATTTTTGGTGATACTAGAGGTGGAACCCAGAGGCTTTCTACCTCCGGGCTATACTCCCAGACCTATTTTCTATTTTATTTGGAAACAGGGTCTCACTAAGTTGCTGAGAGCCTCACTAAGTAGCTGAGGCTGGCTTCGAACCTGCGCGATCCTCCTGTCTCAGCCTCCCAAATCCTGGGATTATAAGCGTGCGCCACCACGCCCGGCTCTTACTCTTTATTTTGAAACAGGGTCTCACTGAGTTGCAAAGGGCCTCAGTAAGTAGCTGAGGCTGTCCGCGAACCGCGATCCTCCTGTCTCAGCCCCCGGAATGCCGGGATGACAAGCGTGCGCCACCACGCCCGGTTTTGCAGGTGACTTTTAATACCTCTTGTTCCCAGGCCCTCTGCCTGCTTCACTGGGTTGCTGAGAATCTCATTCCATTGCTGAGGCTGGCCTTGAACCTGGGATCCTCCTGTCTTAGCCTCCCAAGTAGTGGGATTACTGGCATGTACTGCCACACTTGTCTATGTCCAAGTTCCTTAACCAGCAGGAAAAGTGGTCCACAAACTGGGCTTGTATCCATCTAATGCTTGCGTTGCTTTGTAGTCAGACAGGACCACTCACCATTCATTCATTTGTTGAGCAATTAATTACTGAGTGCTGACTATGAGCCAAGGGCTATGTGGACACTGGGGGCAGAGACACACTATGATTTTTTGTTGTTGTTGTTGCAGGTATGGGGATGGAACCCAGGGGCATTCGACCCCCGAGCTACGCCTCCTGCCCTATTTTTTATTCTTTATTTTGTCCCCCCTCCTCCACTTGAAAATAAGTCACTGAAGTTTTTGGGTGCCAAGCAGTTTTTATAAGGATTCATCATCTCCTTCCTCCCATCCTGCTTGGCCACAGTCTTCTTACCTCCCCCTGACCCAACGCAGCTCCATGGTGTCAGCCTTTCTTACTAGATTTGCAGCCAAGATGTGTTACTTGGTTAACGAAGGCAGGGGTTCTATGGTATGTGCCCACTTCAGAAAAGGCCTGTACCATCCACCCGTGTCCTTGGGGAGTTTTCAGTTTTTTTCTATCTCTATCTGCGAGAAATTATTATGTTGGAAACTTGCCTTTAACTTATGGAGGCTTTGGGCTATAACTTTTTCGTGTACTTGGTAATTAGTACAGGTTCTCTTAACCTTAAACTAAACTACGGTGAGAATTTAGTGTTTGTTTTAACACTCCGTGCTTAGCTGGGCTGACAGCTAGCTTTTAGCTGACCGAGGTCAGTACTGGCTGCAGCTCTTGGCTGACAGCTTAGAGACAGAGAAAAGATTTTCATGTTTTGCCTAAGTATGAAAGCTTATTCTTATTAGCAATGAATACAGCTCTTATTAACAATCAATATAGGCTCAAACCCCAGCCAAAGTCCTTTCCCAGTGTTATCTATTGGTGGAATAATGGGGAAGGGATCAGCCTAAGGACCTAAGGGTGGCCAGGCCACCATAAACTCTGTTCACTAGCCTGGACACAGTCTCCACAGATCTTCCTTGTGCCCACCCCTTGCCAGGGCTCTTTTATATTTATTTATTTATTTATTTATTTATTTATTTTTGTGGTACTGGGAATGGAACTCAGGTGCATTCTACCTCTGAG
>NW_027664468.1:0-16542 GCF_963383645.1 Muscardinus avellanarius
TTAAATTGAAGCCAGGACATTCTACCTCTGAGCTACACCTCCAGCCTTTTTTATTTTGATTTAAAACAGAGTCTCACTAGGTTGCTGAGGGACTCACTAAGTTGCTGAGGCTGGCCTCAAACCTGTGATCCTCTTGACTCAGGCTCCTAAATTCTGGTATTACAGGCATGGGCCACTGTGCCTGACCTAGTCTTTGAATAATTTTTAAAATTATTTTTGAAGTTATAAAGTATATTTATATGGTAAAACATTAAAACAAATGGAAGTGCAAAGATTTAAAAGTGAGCATTCTCAGTGACAGCCCCTTTCACTCCTATGTTAGGAGGGAAGCATTGGTGTTACTAGATTGAATACTGCAATATGTCTTGCCAAGCTGTCACACCCACCTCCATATATAGTAGCACATGTAGGCATGTGTGTGCACAAGCTCATGAGCTTGCACGTGTGCATGCGCACACACACACACACACACACACACACACACACACACTTCTATGACTTTCCTTTTATATAAAAATGAAAGCATACTCTATATTCCATTCTGCAGCTTGCAACCTCTGCCCCACATACATTTTCATGCCCAACAGTAATAATTCTGCCATCTATGGGAGTAACATTACTCCTCCTCTTTTACCTTTATAATGATTGCAAGGGATTGCCATGAGGACTAATTGTCTGTCGAAGGGACTCAAGGATGGACAACAGTACTCAAAGTTTTGAGACGCACTGTTTTACAGAGACACATACAGACTGTGGGGTAAGTTCCAAAGAGAGTAAGGACAAGGAAGTAATTTCTCATTTTCCTACTCTGAATGGGACGCTTCGTGATCTGCATATTATAAAAAAACATGAAAGTGAGGTCAGGCTTGGCAGGGAAATTGCTGGCTACAAGCTTTTAGGACAATTAAGGAACAGCAGGATCATTCTGGCAGGAGCTTCAACCAGTTGGCAGAAGAATGCCTCTTCTGCTCCTACGGTGACTGGCAATGCTAAGTAAATGGCTAAAATTGCCTTTCATGTCTGCCGACAATGTCTTTCTTCAAATCTTTGAGTCTTGTTGAATTCTCTTTGATAATGGGGTATCGTCTCTATTAGGAAAGATTTGACATCTATAGGGATTATTTCAACTCTTCTCAGGACAAAACCTCACTTGTTTCCAGAATTAGGAATCTTTGAAATCTTTCTCAATCTAGCAACAAAATTTTTCCCTGAAAGTTTTCCGCTTTAAGGCTTCATTACCGTACACAAAGACTGTGTTTTCTATGATTAGTGACATACTAATAGGCATTTGGAAATATTAAAAATAGCTCACAGGCCCCTGTTATTATCTTTGGTGAAGTCCAAGGATTTGGAACTCTGGTTAGGATATTATTAAGTTAAAATGCCTCTATTTGCTTAAATTATAAGCTGTCAATAAATATGACTTTTCTTCCAGCTTCAGTTTACAGTTTTCCCTGAAGCTACATTGTTGACCATCCTTGCGCCACCCGTTCCTGGCCAGGGCAACACCAATTATTGCTTGGTGGCTCACTGCTGAAAGCTGGAAGCCGAGAGGCTGTACAGTCCGCCCTGGTATCCAAGGGTTCTGCTTCCACAAATTCAACCAATTGCAGATGGAAAATATTTGAAAAAGTGCATCTGTATCAAACACATACAGACTTTTTTTTGGTCACCCTTCCCTAAATAATACTGTATTTAACAACTATTTACAGCATTTATATTTTAATAGGTATTATAAACAATCCAGTGATGATTTGAAGTGTATGGTTATATCAAAGACTCCACTGTATATAATGGACTTGAACATCTGAGGATTTTGGTATCTGCAGGGGTTTTGGAACGAATCCCCATGAATACCGAGGGATTGATGGATAGTAGAAAGGTTGAGAGTAGTCTTGAAGTTCTAGTTTCTCTGCACAATAGGTTAAACCTCCATAAAATGGAGATGATGGTGCATACCTCAGAAGGTTGTTGAGACACTTGGTGAATCCACATAACAAAGCACTTTGAACACGACACCAATCATAAAGTGTTTGTTATTCCTGTGTCTTTTCTGTTTAAGGTCTTTCTTCTTGACTGTCACTGTTGGAATGAGATCATGAAACTGAGAGGGGAAACCCAATCCTGTTCTTTGTGTTTTGACAGAAAAAACAAAGAGGAAGAAGAGGATGTAGGTGCAGTCATTTTCCTCTCCCCCACCTGGTCAGCTAAGAGCAGGGTCTTGGAGCCTGCTGCCTGGCTTGACCACTCACTAGCGTGCACCATGAGCAAGTTTCTTAGTGTCTTTGAGCCTTGATTTCTTTATCCATATAAAGGGGGTGAGAATTGCCCTGACCATAGGGCTGCTGGGACCAGAAGAATGTGCAGAGAGGATTTAGGCATAGTAAATGTTCAACACAGTTACATACTCAGCTAACTCAAATACAGCAGGTTCAAGTCTATTCCTGTTGGAGAACCTGTCATAGGTCTAGTCTATGTAGGGACTTCATTTAACAATAATCTCACAGAAACTCTCCCTGGAGACTAAGGCCTTCAAAGATTAAATGACATGTAGCATTACATAGAGGTGACAGGGCTGAAATGCCAGCCTGGCCTTCTAATTCACAGGCAAGTGTTGTTTATTCTATATCCCTGGATGTCTCCCTGAGCCATGACTATCTAATTAACCTAAGTATTGGCTGGGTCATTTAAAATGTAGGGTAGGGTAACTTGTCATGGCTTCCTGATTACTCTCTGAAACCTTTTCAGTTATTTTTTTAATGATCATTACATATGTAAGCACACAGATACTTTATTCTGCGTGTATGTTGGTACTGGAGATTGACCCCAAGAGTATTCTACCTCCCAGCTACACCTCCAACCCTATTTTATATTTTTTTATTTTGAAACAGGGTCTCCCTAAGTTGTGAAGGGCCTCACAAAGTTGCTCCTCTAAGTTGTGAAGGGCCTCACAAAGTTGCTCAGGCTGGCTGCAAACCTGAGATCCTCCTGTCTCAGCCTCCCAAGTACTGAGATTACAACAGTATGCCACCATGCCAGGCTACACACAGATACTTTTAACAATCAATATAACATAGTTTTCCCTTAATCACTTGGATTCTTTCCTCTGAAAGTTTCATAGACTTTCTAAAATATCTAAATGACTCTCTGATTGTTTCAACTGGGAGAAGTTTTATTTTAATTTTCAAACATCAAGTTGATTTTGCTTCTTCCTGGAAGCCTTTCTAAGTCATTACAAATAACATTTTCTTTATGGTTCTCAAGTGACCTTTAGTGTAAACACTTCTTTCTTCTTCCTGGTATGGGTTCTGACATCATTCTCCAGAAACACAAATGCATCCACAAGATTGATTTATCCTGCTGAGACTTTGGAAAGGGTCTCTTCTTCTCTGACCACGTCTTAATTCACAACTGGGGGTGGAGAATATTTAGCAATATGTCTCTTTTTCTAGTCTTCCTTGAAGTTTGGTTTAAAAAGTCAGGCTTAACTCTTAACAATTGCTTAGGAAAATTTATTATTCCTGATCAGATGTATGGTTTTGTATCTTTTAGCCAATTATTTATCTTTGGTTACTTCTTTTTTTATTCAAATCAGCCAGCATCTGTTCCCAGGATCCGGTGCCAAGGTGCCACTCAGCTTAGAGAAACTCATCTTTGATCTTTTTCTTTGTCCTCTTCTTGGTACCAGTGCGCCAGTTACCTTCTCAATTTCTTCTACATTCTCATGCCTCCCTTTGCACATTATTTGGAATTTTCAAAAACCAAGCCTAAAAAGGAATGCTTATTTAGATAAATGCTGAATGAAGACAGGCCCAAGCAGTGTGGTTTTCTTTGAGTTTGCTGAGTTTGGCCTAGATGTTGAGTGGCTTCATGGGGAGAGACGCTGTGGATTCAGAACAGAGCAGAAGGGTTTTCAGCATCGGCTCCTCCTATGCTGTGGGTGCCTGGTAAGTTCCCTAGATTTCTGTCACTCAGGCGGCTTCTCCCTGTCATGGGCATAATGGTAGAAGCCACCTCCATAGGCCAAACACAGGGCGCACGATGTGTGAGAGCTGGGGAGAGACCCCGGGGGCCCCTCTCTTACCAGATACAGTGTCTGGTATTTGCAGTTGCTTTCATATCACTCCATAAGGCAATCGGGTTCTCTTTTATTTTTTCTTATTTATTTTACTTGCACAAAACAATTATACATCATAGGGAGGCTCGGGTGGTAAGAACATACACGCACACAGCTCCTTGTGTGTTCTCCTCCACAGCCCACCTGTGCCAGCCTCTTCTGTCACCACCTATGTTAGTATTCATAGATAGCCATAATCTTATTGGAAGTGCTTTCTGCCTCAGTTCTCCCTCTTGCCTGCCCTAAGGCCCTCCCTCAGTTCTCTTCCACTATTCACAGAGAGAGTTAATTCACAATGGTTTTGCAGTTTCCCACTAACACAGACCTCTTGTCATTTATTTATGAAAGTCTTCTCCTGGCTCATGGTGATTCTTCTCAATTCTGAACCAAGACTGCAGACATTTGTTAGGTGAGAGTTCTCTAACACACGTCTGGTGAAGTAACAGAACAGTTTTTGTTGTTTTGGTTTTGGTTTTTGTGGTACCGGGGGTGGAACCCAGGGGCTTTTCTACTTCCGGGCTATACTCTCAGATCTATTTTATACTTTATAAGGGAAACAGAGTCTCACTAAGTTGCTGAGAGCCTCACTAAGTAGCTAAGGCTGGCTTTGAACCTGTGCAATCCTCCTATCTCAGCCTCCCAAGCGCTGGGATTACAAGTGTGTGCCACCACGCCTGGCCTAACAAAACAGTTTTAAAAATGCTGAAAAGGAGTTTTCAATCACTCAATCATTCAATCAACAAACACTGATGGAAAGCCTACTCTGTAAGATACTACATAGGGTAGTATGGGGTGGAACTGCATAGACCAGGAGGATAGCAGCAAGGAAAACCGATACAGGCTCCATCCTCTGGGGGCTTAGAGCCCAGCTGCTGTCTTCCACTACCCCGGTAGTAGTTTGAATGTGAGCTGTTGCTTTTTTCTAAGTCAGATGTAAAGCTGGTCACTTGCCTTGAAGTCACACAAAAAGCCGCAGGCTGGGAAAAGAGGAAATGCTGTAGGAAAGAGAGAGTCTGCGATCCCCAGGGAGACTGTGTCCTGAGCACTTCCCCAAGCAGTGGGACCTTTTTACCCAGAGCCACAATGAACCTGAATCAATTAGTCCCACCAATGTTGTGGAGACTGGTAACCAATTTAAAGTAAGAACTGGCCAACTGCTGCCAGGGCCAGATCGTGTCCTCTGCTTGTGTTTTTATGGCCTTTGAGCTTAGGATAGTTGTTACATTTTTTACTATTTGAAAAAAAATCAAAGCAATAATTAATAATAATACTTTGTGAAACACAAAGATGACATAAAATTTAGATTTCAGTTTCCATAAGTAAGATGTATTGGGACACAGCCTGACCCACCCGTTTCCAGATTGTGCATGGCTGCTTTTTTTGTGCCAATGGGGTAGAGCTGAAGAATAGCAGTGTGTGCACATGTCTCTGTCATCTTGTATCCCATCGAGATGTATGACTACAACACACCAATTTAAAAAGAAAAATTATTCATGGTTCCTGTACTCTTAAAAATGTAATGTAAGCAGCATTATTGTGAAATTGTGTGTGAACATACATATATACAGTGAAGAATTCAGCATTAACCTAATATGTATGTCAGACGGCAGCAATTAAGCTCAGAATATTTTTATTAAAAAAGGAAGCAGTTAAAACGATTATTATTGGGCCTTTTCTGAAAATCGTTTTCTGACTTCTGGTCCAGAAGGCTTCCAGCCACTATCACTTTGAATTAAATGACTGTAGCCATCTCTTGAATTGCTGAGAGGTGCCCTAACCACAGACAACCATGTCCCTCTGGATGGCATGGTATACAGGGTGGTGCATAGAAACAATAGAGAATGGTACATTCTCTGTTCAAATTTTCTTAAGCCCTACACTGGAATGTGCAAGAAATATGTAGTATTATTTTTCATAATGCAATGTAATTATGCACTCACTACCATGCAACTGGAATCCTTTCTAGAAAGCCTCTGTTTTCTCAGTCTTTTTCTCTTATAATTCGGTTCATCCTGGCTTTTCTCTATTTTCTTCCAACTCCCAGAGGCGGGCCCTGTGTGGTGAAGCCTACAGTATGTGCTGGCAAAGGCTGCGTCTCCTGAGCTGGTCACTGGCACTCCCAGAGTGTCGCTGGCCCCTGTCTTGCTGCTGTCTATGTTAATGTCCCTTTGTTCTTTCTGCCAGATGCCTGGGTCTCTCAGTGCTCTGCCACCCTCAACCTCTGGTGGAACGTGTGGGAATTTGGAACTGCTCTTCCATGTTTTCTCTGGGGCAGCCCAGCCTTTGCTGACCTGGCCCCCCAAGACTGGGATGGGGACTCGTCTGTCCAACAATGTCCTTGCTCTTAATGCAGCCAGCCAGCTGGCTTCGTGAGTGGGAATCGTCCTGGAGGCCATTGCTCCACCACAGTGGTGTCTCCTGAGCTGGAAGAACAGGATGCTTTCTCTTTCAGGGCTGTGGTCTGGGGAGGGAGGAGCAGGCTTCTGCTCCATAGGCCTTTCAGAAAGGAGCCAATTTGTCTTTCCTAGTTCTAAGCACACTCCAACCAGCTCAAGTCGAACCTATTGGCTCTGCAGGATTCAGCAACCTCAGGCTCCGGTTAGACCAGATGGAAAATCAGCCCTGGAAAAACAAAAACGTGAAAAACCAAGGCAGAGAAAGTCATTACACCCCCCACCCCGCAACCCGCATAAATCTAAACACACTAAGCCCATTGAAGAGCTTGCCAGGAAAATGCGATTTTCAGTTTTCTCTGTGGGTTCAATTTATCTTTACTGCTCAGTAGTCAAGTTGAATTAGATCCAGAACCAGATACAATTCAACCCTGTTTCTTTGAAGAGAGCAACCCCCACCTTCCTGTCAGTGGCCTGGCTACCCGTCCCAAGCCCTGGCATTTCCCACATTAGGGACTGCCCTGCGGCTTCCTTTGAGATATCCAAATCGGGTGCCACTTACGTTGCTCTTTCTTGGATAAATAATTAATTGCATCTTTTCTGCTCTGCCTCCTTCAGGACTGCATTTGACTTCACTGAGTTTTACTTGTCGAAAGTGGCAAATTTTCTGCCTGTTACGATTGACCTTAACCCGAAGTACAGGCTCATCTGTCATCGTGACCATTTGAGTTTGGGGGTCTTCAAAGATATACAATAGAAAGGGGCATAAGAAAGAACACACTTGAGCAACCGCATTTGCCCTCAAGTCGCTGCTGTGATTAGAACAGGTACTTCAATCCTCACGCTTCTATGATGGTTCCACAGTTCTGCCCAGAGTAACACACAAAGCATCCCCCAAGCTTTCACGGGTAAGAATCAGAGTTCCCATCCTATAAAAAGAGGAACAGAATCATACTTAGGAATTCAGGTATATGTCCTATTTAAATGGCCAAGTAGAAATTAATTTATAATTTTCTATATAGAAATGACTTGTTTTAACAAAATTACTGCTCAAATAAGGACAAGTGTCTGAAGACAGATCCCTCAGGATAAAGTGAGAGAAACCTTTCTTCAAACTCCCTTGGATGGAAGCCGGGCACGGTGGCTCACGCTTGTAATCCCAGCATTCGGGAGGCTGAGACCTGGAGGATCGTGGTTTGCGGACAGCCTCAGCTACTTGGTGAGGCCCTCTGCAACTCAGTGAGACCCGGTTTCAAAATAAAGAATAAAAAATAGGGCAGGGGGTATAGCTCGGAGGTCAAATGCCCCTGGGTTCCATCCCCAGACCCGTAAAAAACAAACAAACAAACAAACAAACAACTACCTTGGATGGTCTTAATAGAAAATAAAAATTTTTTAACTTGGTTCCATCAAGAGGCAGGGCTTGATTCCCTTTCTCTGTATATGAGCTGGATTTAGTAGCTCATTTCTTTTTTTTTTTTTTTTTTCCTCTTGGTACTGGGGATTGTACCCAGGGGCATTTTACCTCCAAGTCACATTCCTAGACTTTATTTGTTATTATTTTTTTTTATTTTGAAACCAGATCTCACTAAGTTGCTGAGGCTAGTCTCGAACATGTGACCCTCCTGTTTCAGCCTCCCAACTACTGGGATTATAGGCATGTGCCACCATGCCTGGCTTCAGTAACTCATTTCTAATGAATAACAATATGGCATAGGTGACTTTCATTTACAAAGACTATGATGCAAAGGTACCAATAACTTCCTCCTTACTCTCTCCTTTGATCACAAGCTGTGGAAAAGTCTGTACCATGACATGAGGACACTCAAGCCATCCTATGAGGAAGCCCATGTGTGAGGAACTGGGTTCTCCTGCCCCCAGCCATGGGAGTGAGCCATGCTGGAAGCAGAGGCTCTGGTGAAGTGTTCAGAAGGCACCGTGCTGACCTACATCTTGACCACCACCTACACTCAGCCATGAGGCCGAGCCACTGAGCCGAGGTATTCTCAAGTTGCTAATCCACAGAAGCCGTGAGACATTTGTTTTAAGCCACTAAGTAGTAATTTATTATTATGCAGCAATAGATAATGAAGTCACTTTTGAAGAACATTTCATTGATGACAAAAATTTTATTATATGTGTTATTTATGACATATACCTTTATGTTGAATGGCTATAAAAAGAATCAGTTTTTACAAAAAATAGAGTTGATAGAATAAATATGCATATTAATTTATAACCTGACTTTCTCAAATGAACTTGACTAGACAAGCTCCTAAATAATTCAGAGTTTACACTCAAATGTTCCCCTATAAACTGGGTGTGGTGATGGCATACACCTGTAATCTCAGTCCTTGGGAGGCTGAGACAGGAGGATCACAGGTTCAAAACTTAGTGAGACTCTATTTCAAAATAAAAATAAATAAAATAGAGCTTGGGTGTAGCTTGGGTTCAAAGAAAGCCCCTGGGTTCAACCCACAGTACTCCCTTCACCAACCCCACAGAAAAATGCTCTTCTACAGAGATCACTTGCGTGGACAAAGAATAAGTGGGGTCTGAGTTTATCAATTTACTTCATTGTAATAGCAGAGTTAAGAGACTATAGTAATGGTTTAAAAATATGCCTGCATATTCTTTGACACCTCACAGAGAACTGAGAGTCTGCCTGCTCCCCTGGTTTCAGGACCAATGGAAGTCATGGTCTGTAACCAGTATCTGGTTCAGTAGACAGCCGCAGACGAAGTGTCCTCCAACAGGCAGTATCGACCAGACGTAGGAGTGAAGACACCTCCCAGTGACTTTTTTTGTCCCTAACCATCAAGTTGTCCCCAACTGTCTAGTGATCCTCAGCTTGTCATCCAACGTGAGACCCCAGATGTCATGGAGCAAAGACACGTTATCCCCACTGGCTGTCCAAATTCTTGTCCCATGAAATCCATGAACATGATAAGTTTTTTTATTGGCACTAAGGTTTTATTACATAGCAATTGCAACCAAAACAGAAAAAAATGGTTTTTCTTCATCTTCCAGATTAGTTGAAAACAATCCAGTTCAGAGGTAAAAACTAACTAGCTAGCTGGTTTTAAGCTGCAACCCTAAAAAGCCTTACAGTTCACCTAAGCGTGGCTACAAAAGAGATCAAGTGCAGAAACAATATGCTTTTTGCATATTTTATGTTGTAGATTGCATATTTCTGAAGGGAACATGAAAGAGCTTAGTCAGTAAGGAGAGTAAATGAGGAAGCATATATTTTACCCTTGAGTATCTTCACTTTTAAAAAAATGGAATTTTGAAAAAATTCAGAGAAAAACGGCAAATAATGTGACATCTAAGTAGTCAACACTGTTGCCCAACATTCATCCAAAGTTAACACATTTTGGACATTTTTGTCCCTTTATTTGGTACTAAGGATTGAACCCACGGGCATTTTATCAACGAGCTACATTCC
The DNA here is from genome assembly GCF_963383645.1 of Muscardinus avellanarius. Classification (NCBI taxonomy): domain Eukaryota; kingdom Metazoa; phylum Chordata; class Mammalia; order Rodentia; family Gliridae; genus Muscardinus; species Muscardinus avellanarius. The sequence continues at coordinate 9,959 of NW_027664468.1, forward strand.
CAGCCCTATTTCTTCATTCTTTATTTTGAAACAGAATCTTACTAAGTTGCAGAGGGCCTCACTAAGTAGCTGTGGCTGGCCACAAACCTACAATCCTCCTGTCTCAACCTCTTAAGAACTGGAATTACAAGCGTGCACCACCACACCTGGCTCCTGTCTTTTTTTAAAGAATGAGATACTAAATACATTTAAATCCCCCTATTCCTACTCTATTCCAATTTACCCCATCTTCTGAAGTAATTGCTATTCCAATTGTTTCTCCCTTGTCTTTGCCTTTTCATTATTTTTAGAATAAATAGTTCTGTAAGTTATCTCATAATTGCATTTATTCAGAGATACTTGTAATGATGTTTTCATGAATAAATAAGTGGAATTGGTTAAGATGCGTTAAGTAAATATTTGCTCTTCTACTTCTTAATGGATTAAAACTTCTGGGATACGTGCTCTCCATCTAGTGGTAAAAATGGGATAACCATAGGTACTCTTATGTCTGATGAAAGTGACTTCTGTGGACAGGACCCTCTTCTAGGCTCTATAAGAGATACACAGGCGCTGGCCTTGGGGAGATGGAATCCAAGAGATATTTACCGTGTGCTTAGCAACCACATGAAGGACACACAGAGGCTGAGGGAGGACCAGACACTTATCCGGGTCATACAACTGTATGATTGGCAGAACAGCAGGCCAGACTCTTATCTGACTTCAAAGTACATCCTCTAAACTGCAAAGATTGATAGTACTTTAAAATGTCACTTTAATATTAAAAATTCAGATGTCTTATGAAGCAGAATGCCAGTTTTGATGGATCGTAAGGACTAAAGAATCTTCAGAGAAACTTGGCTTGTTTCTTGGGTTGCCCTACAACTTTAAATACAGTAAATTATGCCTTTAGGAGTCCACAGGAGCCCAAAAGAACCCAAAGAAGCTCATCTCGGGGATAGCATTCCAGCACAGAGCAGGAGAGGGTTTGGAGAGGGAAATAGGGTACTTAAAAGACTCCTAGAAGCCAGGAAAAAATAGTAACACACTGGGCACCAATGATCAGATCAGATGTTGAGTATAGAAGCCAGCTTAGGCAACACTATTCCTTATCCTCCTCTTCATGACCACACCTAGAGAAGGTCAAGGATTTAAGAACCATCCACTGGGTATTTCTTCAGCTCGGCCCAAAGCTGCTCTTCTTCGCTCATCCTCCTGCCTCCATTAGTCTCCCAAATTAGAAAAGCACCCCCTCCATTTCAGTTCTGGATTGGACTGCAATCCAGTCTTGATATATGCTATTTATTTCTTTGGTCCCTAACCCTACTTTGAGAACTAGAGAAGTCAGCATGCCTTGGACAGAAAAGCCCAGGAGATAGGAGCCCATGGGAAGGGGATTTTCTAGATAGAAGAGCATGCAGAATTAACCTGGGAATGTTCTGGAAAAGACGACAGTAAGAACATAGTTGTAGTTTGAGAATGTCGGTAATGGAACCTCTGTGTGTCCCAGCTCTACCTCTCCTGGGCATCTTTTCAAAGGAATTAAAGTAAAAATATTATAGCAGTACATGCATGTCCATATTTATAACAACACAATTCACAATAGCCAAATTACAGAACCAGCCTAGGTGTCCATAAATATAGATAAATGAATCACAAAACTATGGTGTATAGACACAATGGAATTTTACTCAGTCATAAAGAAGAATAAAATTATGTCATTTACAGGAAAATTGATGGAACTGGAGAATATTATGCTAAGCAAGATTAAGCCAGTCTCAAAAAAATGAATAGTTTATGCTTTCTCAAAAATGTGGAAGGCAGTTAGAAATCAGGAAGCAAGGATAAGCTCAGAGAGTGGGGCAGAACTTCCCACGGGTGGCAGAGGGGGCTTAGGGGAAGGAGGGGGGGAGAGAGATGTAAAGGATGTAACAAAATGCTGTGTGTCGATATTAAATGGCCAGTGCCCATCTCAAAGACATGTATGGAGAAGGGGAGGGAGGGAAATGCTCTGAGAGTTGTGTGCATGTATGTTTCTATTTCTCTATACCTCAGTATGATTTATAATTATATTGTACATATGTATGTATGTGGACACACATTTTCACACACACACATATATACATAAACATAGTGGGTAAGGGGAAGGCACGGGAGGTAACTGAGGATCTTGCTGGAAGTTCTTGTAGGATTACTCTGGTTGTGATAATGAATTCCAGGATAGTAAGACCAGAGAGGGTGTGGGAGGCTTTCTCCGTGGAAGGGGAGGTAGTTTGGATGGGAGTTGTGGGGGAGATGGGGACAAAAGAACAAGTTTTGGATGCAGTTTCTAGGCAGAGTCAATAGAGTCCTCTGATATTATCTAATCCAACTCCCTCACGGTACAGATGAGGAAACTGGGGCTCAGGGTGGTAATGACTAGATGATAGAAACACCACCCTGACCTGTGCTCTCCACTTCTAGCCTAAAACACTTCCCGTTGGATCACATGATTTTCTATATTTTTCATGCCTGTGTGCCTTTATCACTTTCACCAGATTATAAACTTCCTGAAAGCAGAGAAGTTGCCTAGTACATGAATGACTGATTAACTTTTACTCTGCAAGGGCTGCCAACAAGCTGCAAGGTAGATGAAACCAGAGGAGACACAGTCCTGCAGTCCCAGGATCCCGCAACTCCAGGCACATGGAGGGATCTCCTGGACACTTCTTAAACTAAAGCAAAGCTAAATTATATAGAAAGGATTCTAATCAACAGAAAACAAAATCCTATTGAGCTTTCAAATTTTAAGGGGAAGTTCAGAATCTTTATTGAGTTAAGGGAAATTGCTAGAGGAAAACCATATTGGTTCTCATATTCTCTCTCTCTCTCTCTCTCTCTCTCTCTCTCTCTCTCTTTTACTGGAGATTGAAATAAGAGCCATTCTATCTCCAAACTACATTGCAAACCTTAATTTACTTTTATTTGAAAGAGGGTCTCACTAAGTTGCTGAGGCTGACCTTGAACCTGCGACATTCCTGTCTCCACCTCCCAAGGACGGGGACTACAGGTGCGCACCACCACACCCACCCAGCTCCTACTTTGGTTCTTTATGGAGGGAGAGACAACAGCCATTTCAGGAACTGTCCCAGTGAATCCCAAGTCAGGAAGGCATTTGTACACTTTTTTCCTTGAACTCTTTACCAGGGAGGAGCTTCACCTGGGCCTAGTCGAGTGTCCACACACCCTTTAAGACCTGGCAAAGGAAATTTGGGTGGAAATGGTGACTGAATAGCAAGTGGTCCCAGGAACTCTATCTTCCCACTTCTGTCTCTAGAATGGCAAAATGGCATTGGCTGTACCCCTACCTTTATTTTAGTTTGTTGTTGTTTATCCAGAGGAAAATGCAGGGCCAACTGAAGCTCGGAGGAAAGCAAACCAGCAGGCCGGCTTCTTCTACTGAGTTCTGGCTTAGGATTAGGTGAACATTAAGATGAGGAAGAAAGTTGACATAACGTGTGATCTAAGTCACTGAAGTAAGGAAGCAGGGAAGGATTAAGTCTATAAACACTTATAAATTATAACCAAGGATTAAGGCATGAGCAGGAATAAAGAATGCTCATTTGACCCAACCGTTTCCTGTGTTATCTCGTTCAGAAGCCCAGCTTGACAAAGAACAACTGGAGGGACGTGTAGCTTCAGCCTAGGTAAGGGAACCCTTCCCATCTGGCGTAGTTGGCAAGATCCAACACAGTCATCTGGGAATCCCCTAATAAACAAAGATGCCATTTGGTTTCAGACACAGGGCCAAACACCTGTGTCTACCATTAATCATGACGTTATTGAAAACTAGCGGTGAAAAGCTAAAGTACTAATGACAGTGAACTTAAGGTCACTCTCTGTACCTTGCATTCACCCTTTCTCTAGGTGTGTGCAGTGTTGGCTAAGGCCGTCCTTGGGACAGCCCCGTTTCCTGTGCCCTCAGCCTCTTGTTCTGTATCTTTCTCATTCCCTCTCTGGCACCTGGTGCCTCCCTGCTGCAAATAGGGCTTCTGGAGCTCCCTGACCCAGTCAGCAATGTCCAGTGCTTCCAAATTATTCTTTCACTCTCCATCAATTCCGTAAATCCTTCCATTTTCTCAGAACAATGATCTCATGAATTGGTTTGGAGAAAAGCCATCTGAGAGAACTTACGGTAGAAGTTGGATGACTTAGGTGTTGAATCGTCCATTCTTCAAATGGATAGATCTTTTGTTTTTACTTTTTAAGGCCATTTTATTATAAGACTCATGAGAAATTGGATTTTATTTAGTACCATCTCTGGGCAAGGGGTAGGGGTTCAAGAAAACCAGTCTCAGGTCTTTCCAGGTGAGAGAGGAGGGGTACGCTGGTCTCCCTGTGGCTCTAGGTGCCCTGGGGTAGAATCTCCATAGAGAAGCCCAAGGCAGTATGAGCTTCTTCTCCAACAGCTATTTCAGTCCAGATCTGGCTGATGTCCACATTATGATTTCAGAACTCATGGAGCTGAGAGACAAATTAACTAGCACTAGTTAATAATCACATGGTGTATGAATTAATCTAAACATCACGCTGTACCCCACAGATGTGTACAATTGTGGCATATCAATTGGAGATGATGCAATAAAAGCATATTCAAACAAAATGCTTGCCTGCCCTGCCTACTTGGTTTTGACTTTCAGGTGTCCATGTCATTGGAGCCACTTTCCTTCTGAAGAATTCAGGGCGACTCTGGCCTCTTCTCTCTGGGGCCACTTTACTATGGAATTCAGGGCCCATTTTGTGAGGACAGTGCATGTCCTCACGAGCCAGCTGGCTATGTTCCTGGAGACCCTTCTCCAGCCCCACGTGTTGGTAGGTGCACAGGCTGCAGTCCCACCATGGGGTGGCCCCCTGGGGAGTGAGTTAGCTTCCTTGGAGGTGTCCTGGCAGGATGTGCTGCTCTCTGGCTCCCCAACAGGGCTTCTTATGCAGGGTCTGGGCGTGGAGGACACAGGGTCTTGCTGGGAGGAGACACAAAGAGTGGGGGGCCTGGTCTTGAGGCTGGCTCCTCTGACTCAACTGTGTGTTCTGCTCTGGCATCGGGTGCTCAGAGAGCAGGAAGGGGTGGGGTGAGAGCAGGCTTGCTGCTTCCTTTCTTTACAAGTTAGGGGCACAGGTGAGGCCTGACCTTTGGATGTGCGGCCTGAACTTGAACCAGGCAGCCTGATCCCTGCCCTGGGTAAGCTGATACTGCACAATGAGGTAAGTCACCATGTCCTCATCAAACTTCCTTTGTCCCAGAGACATCATACTCCTCATGCTGGTACCATTCTGGGGTGCGGTAGGTGAAGGTGCCATAGCCCTTGTGCAGCTGCTGCCCAGCCCTGAACCTGCTCCCCAGCCTGAAGTTGCACACTTTGACATTGCCTGCTGTATCCAGCAGAATGTTCTCTGGCTTCCAGGTCCCTGTGCAGGATGCCTTGTTGGTGGAAGACACCCATGGTGCACTCCATCTGCCTGGACACTCTGAGGACTCCTCCTCCTCCTGCATGCCACCAGCCTTTGAGATGTGCAGTCGGAGTCAGGAGTCATCCTTAGCTCACATGCTTCATCACTATGAAGAAATTCTCGATAGTTTCAATCACCTGAAACATCTAGACCACTTTGGAGTGCTGCATGGCGTTTATTATATTTAGTTCAGACATCATTCCCTTTCTCAAGGGAAAGATCTGTGCTAACTTGGGGAGGACCTTCACGGCTACCTTTATGTCAGTAAGGAGATGGAGGGCCAGTCTGACCTAGGAAAAGGCACCTGTCCCTAAAGGTCTCCTCATAGCAAAAGCTGGCCCGAGGCCCTATGGCCCTGGCCTAATCTCAATTTCACTACTCCCACTAGACAGCACAAGAAGTAATGATATCTAGCTAAAAAAAGAGAAAACTAAAACAAAAAAACCAATCAAAATTTAAAAAATGAAAAATGAAAAAATGAAAAAGTTCCAAACCAAAGAACCAAATGTGAAATCCCCAAACCACCAAACCACTAAATGCACTATCTGTGAGTCCAACAGGTCACCAACCAAGAGCTTTCTGTACTTGCAGACAAAATTCCAGTAGCAGCCAGGGCCTTATATAGCTGATATTTGAAATCACATCACAGAGGCTGCTCCTGAGGTCAGATTAAGAAATGGCTGGTTATAGCTAGGACTACTCCATGCAGGTGTCTCCCATTTTTGTCCTAAAGACTTTTTCTACTTTAATAATAAGAAGCCAGGTATGGCGGTGCACACCTTTAATGTCAGTCCTTGAGAGACTGAGACAGGGGGACCAAAGGTTCATAGCCAGCCTCAGCAATTTATAAAACCCTGGCAACTTGGTGAGACCCTGTTTCAAAACAAAAAAGGGCCAGGGGTGTTGGCCAGAGAAAGAATGCTCCTGGGTTCAATCCCCACCAAATAACAACAACAACAACAACAACAACAACAACAACAACAACAACAACGAGGAAGAGGAGACTCTAGATGATTTTGCTTCAGTGGGTTTTGGAGACTGATATTTACTAGTCTAGAAATTAAAACCTGTAGGATGCTTTAATGTTTTTTTTAACTTTGATCCTAAAAATCTATAAT
>NW_027664467.1:0-6000 GCF_963383645.1 Muscardinus avellanarius
CCTCTCTCCCATTATCATTTACTTAATTTGTATCCTGGCCTTAATGGGGACAGAACTGTATCCAGAGGTACTATTAAGATAAGGAAATTCAGGAAGAAAGATTTAATGAGGGGCTTAGGAGTTTTTGGAGGAGGAATAGGAAATTATTTAGAGAGAAATGAGAGAAGCTAAGAAAATTAAATATCAGAATCAGCGCGGTGGAAGCAGAAGAAAAGCCTCTGAGAGACACAGATGGTCTGCATTCTCCAGAACAAAACCAACAGGAAGCACCAGGGCCAGACCCCTCTCCCCTCACTCCTCCCTCCAGTGCAAACTGGAAAAAAACCGAAATGCGTTCACATCAAAAAGTTCTCCTTCAAACACTGGAAGGTGACCAAAGTAAAAGAAACGAGAGATAACCGGTTCTAGCAGGTAAAATGCCAAAGGGCCAGCGCATGGTGGGGGAGGAGGAAAAATTAGAGATGAAACACACGGTTTGGAGAAAAAGCAGGCTTGGGCTCCCTAGTGACGAGTGTAGCAGACAGGTGGCAGACACACAGGCCAGAGGAGAGGAAGGGCTTCGCACTGAGAGTCCATTTTCTGGAGGAGTGTGGGGTGGTACTGCCAAAGATGGTACTCTTGGGATGCAGAAGGAGACAGGGGACTTAGTGGAGGGCAGGGAGGGTCACTTGGGGGCATGCTGAGTGAGTTAAGAGTTTGGGTTTAAGAGGTAACAAGCTCTTTGGAATGGATTTGGCTCTTAAAGTGTAGCTGGAATGGATTGGCTGTTTCCAGGGTTAAAAGCAAACTAAAAACTCTTCTGTTCCCAAATCTGAATGCCAAAGTAGTGCCTAGGGTGACAGGCATGTACATGCAAAACATCAAAATTTTGCAAAACAGGGGTACAGGGCCAGAGAGGAGGGGCACGGGCCCCAGCCACCTCCTTCCTCACCCCTGGAATGGCACAGCACTCTGGCAGGGTAATCTGCAGGCACCTCAGAGACTTCCAAGCCGTCCCACAGAGATAAACCACCCTCATCCCCTATGACTCCAGGCAGCAATGAGGGCAGTTTTCATGTTCCAAAACTAATTGGACAGTAAGGAGTGTCCGAAAGAATAAAAGGGGGTAGGAGTGGAGGGTGGAAATAAAAGAGAAAAAAAAAGTGTCCTTGTTGAAAGTTTTAAATTACAGGCTCAGTAAAAAACTGGCATTCCACCACATCCGGTCTAGTTACCAAATGGAAAAACAGGGTCATTAACATGTTTATTTGAATTACATTAGTCCTTCTCTTTCATATTTAATTTATTCTGTTAGGAAGGGGGGGGGGACCCAGCACAACAGTCTGCAAGCTGGTGAAAGGGAGCTGACACACAATGATCTTCACCCTTCCCCACCTCTGAGTGCTCCGCACAACTTACCAGGATCATTCAAGGACCCCTCCCATCAGGAGAAAGGGAAGGGTGCAGAAAGCTGTAAGACACTGATGCCACAGAGTTGATTAAAATAATATGGAAGTGTGTTTGAATGAAGGAGTGGGAGGACTATTTTAATATGGCAAGAAGTTCAGACGAAGAAGATAAGGTCGGGATAAATGACTTTTTTTTTGACTGAATGTCCAGACACGGGTTGGTGTGAGGCTTTCTGAACATTCTCCATATAACATGGAGGTTGTGACACAGGGAAATCTCTGTTATTACTATTCTGGGTATTAAATTCAAATCTGCAGGATGGGCTCACGAGCTTTGCTGCTACACAGACCAGGTCAGATGAGGTTCAGTACAAGCAAGCATAGCACGATACGTTTGGGGAAAATAAAAGAAGGTAGAATTTTAGGGTAATATCTGGAACTGACCTGTTTATTTTCATGGTGGCAGCATAGATAGAACATAAGCCTTAGTTAGTGTCAGAGGACCAGTCCCTGCCCCAGAGCTTTCACCTACACTTTTTTTGTGTGTGTGTGTGGTGGTGCTGGGGATGGAACCCAGAGGCTTCCTACCTTCGGGCTATATTCCCAGACCTATTTTCTATTTTATTTGGAAACAGGGCCTCACTAAGTAGCTGAGGCTAGCTTCGAACCTGCACAATCCTCCCGTCTCAGCTTCCCAAGTCCTGGGATTACAAAAGCCACCATGCCTGGCTTTTCACCTACACTTGTACAAGTGAAATCATTTGAATGCGACCATTTCCTTCATCCATGAAATGGGAACACCAGAATGAAGACAAATTTCAGTCTCTTATTTTTCCTTAAGGCAAGTTTTTATTAATGGAAATCATCATGTATCATGATTAGTTTAATTGATTCTGAACTTTTTCTCATCCTTTTTAAATTATTTATTTGTTGGAGTACTTCATCCAGAAATAGGGCCCCACACATGTGGTGCCATTATCATCTGCTAGAGCTGTTGTGATTTAATTCTCCCTTTACTCTGTCAAAATTATATTCTAAGTACTGCCATACAGTTGTGAAGTTCCATTGAGATAGTCTATGTAAAAGTATTTTACAATGGACAAATGAAAGAGATTTATTTTTCTGAAGATGGTGGTGCCAAATACCGGCCAAACTGTGCCGAAGATTCTCCTAAACAGGACTGGAAACACAGCAGGAAGTGCTGTGCAGAGCCGGGGAGACAGGACTTCTACTGAGCTGACTGGCTGCATGGCTCACTACCTGAAGGGATTTCTCACTGGGATGTTGACCTCGGGTTCACAGATTGTCTCCACAGTAGGTTGCCACCCACTCACGGTGAGTCATTTAAAGTTCAGATCTTACTTCGCACTAGTGATGCTAATACCGAGGCAAGCAGTTTTAGGCTCTTTAGTCACCGATTGCTGCTACGTTGTCAAAATGGCAGCCCAGACCTTCCACTGCCACCCTGGCCAGCCAGCCCAAACAAGGCGTGGTTCTGGACACCCCAGCGCTCCAAGTGCAAGTTCTAGCATTGCCTTGTATTTCTTCTTTGGGATCTCCAGAATGAGAACAAATTTCAGTCTCTTGTTTTTCCTTAAGGCAAGTTTGCTGCAGACAAAATCATGTGTGTGTGTGTGTGTGTGTGTGTGTGTGTGTGTGTGTGTGTGTGTTATGGTTCGTCTTCTTTGGTCCAGTTTGTTGAACATTTTGCCAGCTGTCTCTAAGCTGAACCTTGGCTCAGATACAATTGCATTCACATTAAGATCATTCTGTTTTGAGCCCAGCGCGTACTTAGAATATAATTTTGACAGAGGAAAGGGAGAATTAAATTACAACAACTCTAGCAGATGATAATGGCACCACACGTGTGGGGCCCTATTTCTGGATGAAGTACTCCAACAAATAAATAATTTAAAAAGGATGAGGAAAAGTTCAGAATCAATTAAACTAATCATGATACATGATGATTTCCATTAATAATGATCAAATGCAGGAGAGATAGATAAATGTCTGTAAAGAAATGAAAGGCAAAGATGGATTTCTTTATCATATTCTAGTATATGTGAACTATATGGCATACAGAAAAGAACTACTCTGCACAGTAGATAGCAATTTTATAAAATTCATTAAAGGTCCATGACAGAAAGGTTTAGCTAAATTTGTGGATAGGAAGTCCACAGTGGCTTGTTCAAAGAAACTAGGATAACCGAAGGAAAATAATTCTTGAGGTTTACAACAAGGACAGTCATGTCTTATGTAACAGTTTCTTGGTCTATGGTCAGAAATGAAATGCTGAACTGAAAACACCATGGTGGGGTGGGGGCTCCTTATTGCCATATGCTCAGAAGACAGTGGGGGCCAACTGCAGTTCTGACACCAGGCATGCTGGGGCCAGAGGGCCACACAGTTCCAAGCCCACCATCACACATGCCATTTGACCTACGTCACGGCATGCCATTCCAACTCTGCACCAATTGTCTCCATGATACAGATGGGAAGACTAAGGATCAGAGACGCTCAGGGATGAAAAGTACATTACCAAAGGCCACAGTGGGGAAATGTAAGGCTGGGATCTGAATGAAGGATTATCTGCTTCAAAAGCTCTGCGACCACACTGCTTCTGTTTTAGCCCAGTAGCTTGCTGTACGCACAGTTTAAGATGACCAGTTTATCCGCTGAAGCTATTTGTAGTCTTTAAAAAATATTTTCCCGTTAATACCTTAGCTGTGTGTGCAGTCGCTTCTTGCTAGCAAGCAAAGTGCGCACTGACAGCTTTACATTAAAGATGTCTTAAGTTTTCATTAAGAGGAAAGCAAAGCGGCAAGCAGATTATGTGCAGCTAACAGGCATATGGCTAGGAGCACGTGCAGCTGTGGATCGCTACAGAGTTCTGCAGACTGTACCATACCTTAACAGGAAATCCTTCTCTGTCTACTGATCTAAAGATTCTTGTTAGTTTTCTCAAACACACATTATCTCCTAATCCAAAGTCACCTGTTTCAGTGCAGTGTGATTTTCGGCAAATCTTTTTTTTTTTTTTTTTTCCTAAAGATGTGTTCTTTGTTTCCCTAATCAAAACTCACTTATTTCAATAGAAGTAACACTAACAAGTGAGCACATATCATAAAGGCCATGTCTTATCTTAGTAATTCTAATGATGAATGGGTTATCAAAATGGAAGAGGAAAAAAAAAAACAGAAGAAATAGCCTGGTGGGAGCAACTTGATGAGCAGAAGAAAAATTAGAGAAAAATTCAGAGCTTACTTCCTAGAATTTGAGGGTTGTAATCCCAATGAGCTTGGTTTCCTTATATTTTGAAGAAAGTTGAAATTCAGTTGTAGGAGATTCTATAACACGACCTAAAGACTACAATAACACATATTAGGAGCTTTTCGTCTCTCATATAAAAAATATCAATTATTTGTGGCCTTGAATATACTACTATATATCTGTACCGTAATTTCTATCCTTGTAAAATGGGGCTGGTTATTTTTATATTTTTGACTTTTTGCACATGCTTGTAAGTCCAGGTAACAGTAAACTCATCTATAGCCCTTCCTCCAGGGTTCTCTTCCCTTTCCTTCTGAATGTTTTGTTCCCTTTTTTCCCCCCCAGCATTCTGGCCACAGATGTCATGGGTTTCTGTAATGCTGTTTGGCAACTCACAGCTTTCACAAATATTTCCTTAGAGATGGAAGACTCAAGTAGCGCCTACCACTGGCCAATGGAAAAAAAAATCAATGTGGTCTGATGTCATTAATAAGGGCTGAAAGAATTCTCTAAGCTGATTCTTTTATTATTTAAGAACATGCCCTACAGGAAGACGTACGTTCCCTCAACTCCAGTGTGACAATCTTACTGCAAAGAAGGCCTGGGGATGTGGCATTACTGAATCTGGCAGAGCTCCGTCATTGCTTAATTGAACTAAAAGAACTGATTAGTGCCAAAGAAGAGAGAGGATCAGAGCAGGACATGGGGGATGATTATCTAGACCCAGTGAAAAAACTTCTCAGTGAAGAGGAATATTGTGAATAACACACACCCAGAAGGATGACCAGGAGCTTTGAGTCTGGTTCTAGCCCCTGATATGAATTAGATGTGTTGAGTAAGGCAAAATTACTCATCTCTCTAGGTCTAAATGCCTTCTTCTATAGAGAGAAGAATCCTTTCAGATCTAAAGTGTGTGTGTGTGTGTGTGTGTGTGTGTAATTTTGTGAGTCTTCTCTGGCTGGTTTACTTGGTTAGAATATGGGTTTAATGTGGTTAACATCACAGCTTCAGATCCCAAACAAATCAGATGGCCCACAGTGCTCTTCACATAATACCTGCTCAATAAATATTTGTTCAATGACTAAACATGTTGGAATAAGGAAAAACTTTATTTCATAGTTAAAGGTTCTAATTTAGGCTAAAATGGAGCGCTTCTAAAAGAGAGCACAAAGTTTAGTACCAAACTATCTTAGCTCCTGGACACAAAATAATTCAAATCACGGGTCTCACTCAGGTTGAGACCATGGCATTGTGATAACGGGTGGGTTAGGAGAACAATTCGACTATTTGGTATTCCTCAAATCAGCTGAGGGTGCTTTTCCTAGGACCCTCTGCCCATCAA
>NW_027664466.1:0-4000 GCF_963383645.1 Muscardinus avellanarius
TTCTTCTCTTCTCTTCCTCCCCCCCCTCTCCTTCCCCCTCATTCTCCTCCTCTCTACCTCCTCCCCCTCTCTTTCCCCCTCATTCTCCTCCTCTCTACCTCCTCCCTCTCTCCTTCCCCTCATTCTCCTCCTCCCTTCCTCCTCCCCCTCTCCTTCCCCCTCATTCTCCTCTTCTCTTCCTTCTCCTCCTCTCCTTCCCCCTCATTCTCCTCTCTTTCTTCTCCTCCTCTCCTTCCCCCTCATTCTCCTCTCTTTCTTCTCCTCCTCTCCTTCCCCATCATTCTCCTCCTCTCTTCCTCCTCCTCCTCTCCTTCCCCCTCATTCTCCTCCTCTCTTTCTTCTCCTCCTCTCCTTCCCCATCATTCTCCTCCTCTCTTCCTCCTCCCCCTCTCCTTCCCCCTCATTCTCCTCCTCTCTTCCTCCTCCTCCTCTCCTTCTCCCTCATTCTCCTCCTCTCTTCCTCCTCCTCCTCTCCTTCCCCCTCATTCTCCTCCTCTCTTTCTTCTCCTCCTCTCCTTCCCCATCATTCTCCTCCTCTCTTCCTCCTCCCCCTCTCCTTCCCCCTCATTCTCCTCCTCTCTTCCTCCTCCCCCTCTCCTTCCCCCTCATTCTCCTCCCCCTCTCCTTCCCCCTCATTCTCCTCTTCTCTTCCTCCTCCCCCTTTCCTTCCCCCTCATTCTCCTCCTCTCTTCCTCCTCCTCCTCTCCTCCCTCATTCTCCTCCTCTCTTCCTCCTCCCCCTTTCCTTCCCCCTCATTCTCCTCCTCTCTTCCTCCTCCATTCTTCTTCTATACCTGCTGCATCTTCTGGCTGCCATGAGCTGAGCACTTTCCTCCCAACAACCTTCCACAATGATGCTTTACCTCACCTGAGGCCCTGAGTAGTACAGCCAGCCAACCTTGGACTGAGACATCTGAAACTATGGAATACATGTCCTTATTCTTAAGGCGTTCCTCTCAGGTACCGCATCACAGCAACAAAGGCTGACTCACACAGGTGGTCAAGGGCATTTGTTTGGAGCTGGAATTCTGGGCCCCCACCCCTAGCTCTACCAGTGTTTGGTGTGCTTTGGGGGAGCCATTTCACATCTCCATGGCTGTTTCCTCATGGGTAAGTGTCGCGGCCCGCTTGGCTAGACCAGGATGGGGCGGTGGCTCAAGATGGTGCCTAGGCATGTTGCCAAGTCACGAGGCTCACGAGGCTGGCGGTGCCCTGAGCCTGCGCAGTGAGCCCTATCAGGCGCCCTATGGATGATCAGTGATGCAGTGCCTCGTGCCATCACCAACTCGCCTATGAGAGGGTTCGAAATGTGCATGCCCTAGCTGTGGGAAGCTTGGGGTTGGTAGGGTAAAGAGGGAGGGGTTATGATGCTGATATATATTTGCTTGCTGTACGCATTAAAGAAGAAGCATTAAAAAGAGGAAGCATCATCAACAGACTCGGCGTTTCTGTGTTCTTTCCCCGGGCTCTGCAGGACGGAGCCTTAGGGACGCGACAGGTAAGATGAGAAGAAAAGTGATCAGCCTGGAAGGGTTGTCAGGAGGATTAAAGGAGAGAATGCCCAAGAGTTTAAAAAGGAGATGGGGAGGCCTCTGCTCACTCTGCCTGCAGGGAGCTGGTCCACACTGGTTGAGCTTATTAATGCTCTTAAATTTCAGTGGCTCTCATCTCCATCATTATTACATTATTCCTTGGAGAACAGAGGAGTATAAAATGGAAACCCTTCTGTTACGGTACTCAAATGCTTTCTTGCCTATAATTGGTAGCCCCTGTGCTTCTCGGTGTTCCTAGTCTACCAGGAGGGCAGCGAGCCTTTGGTGTGTGTGTGTGTGTGTGTGTGTGTGTGTGTGTGTGTGTGTGTGTGTTTGCTCATTATCTAGGTTGGGCAAGACATCCAAATGAGTGACTGAAGTGAGCTGGCCACTGAGGCTGTGAAGGCTAAGAACAAAAGGATTTTCAACATCATGGGGACAAAGGCAGGAAGCCGAGTGTTATCACCAAAGTACAGGTTGCCATCCTCCAGGTCCGTCTGAGGATGCTGCCAGAAATGCTGAAGCTTGAGCCAAGAGGAACCTGGTGAGCAAGTTGGAAGGAACAAGCTCTGGGTTTCATGGTTGCCTGTGGGAGCCGGGTCCTTAGAGCCCCAGATCCTGGTGTTAGTGAAGCCCACCAGCACTTGGATCTTTTAGAGGCCTGAGTGAGCTCATTGTTGACCTTTTAACCCATACTAAAGGAATATCAGAGGCAACTGGAAGATTAAAGGAATTTTGTTTGTTTGTGAGTATCTTGAAGTGGGGGAGCCAAACCCCAAACAACTGCATCACCATGCACACTCCTGTCTGCTGGTGACAGAGGCTGGCAGACAGAGCCCTGGGCTCCCTTCCTGGGGCAGCACTGCCCCTGCATGGATAGGACCTGGAGCAAAAGGCCGTAGTAGGCAGGAAGTGGAGAGTCACTTGCAACGAGGTCTAAGCTTCATGTGCCATCTCTGAGGGAACTTAACAGTGACGAGTAAGCCCTGCCTGTTGTCTTCCTGAAGCCATAGCAAGGTGATGCAGAGGACTGAAAAGTGGCTGCAGAGGGTTTGGAAACGTGTCTGCAATCTGCCCTGTCTCTGAACTTAAATTATTCACCTAGAAAATAATTATGTACAGACATTCCATCCTCTCCCTTAGAGTCTCTGGACACACCAACCAGGTAGCTCCCTGCCACAGGCACTTGACACAGGGATTTCTTTAGCCACAGAATAGTGTCTGGACTGAGAGCACAGGGCAGGCTTAGTTCCCAGAGCCCACACCATCAATTAGTGTTTGAAAAGAGTTCCCGCCCCACCTTCCTTTTGCAGAAAGACTCTAGGACTTTGCCTGCAGTCACCCAGGGGTCAATAGCAGGAGTGCCAGTTTCCCACAGTGGTCACCCACACATACACATGCTCTTCCTGGGCTTTCTTTCTCTGTCTCTCTGTGTCACTAAGTATAATTTCTGGGATTACCCCCAAATAATCTCCTTTCTCTTGAGACCTCAGCCTTAGTCAAAGGAAAATACCAGATTGTGTGGGACTGAAGAATGGGTATGGATGCTCTGAGCCCAGCATAGATCAGGCAGACACACAACCCCTGTAAAGGGACAGCAACTTCCCCCTGATCTCCACACAGCTTTTGCTCATCTGCACACACCCCTCAGCACGTCCTTGAACAGTCTGTAGATCCAAGGCCAGCAGCAGCCTAGGCTTGTGGCCAAAGATGTGATTTATGGCAGTTCAACGAGGTTTCATCCACCATGGATGCTTTTAATAAGTCAAAATGGTAGGAAGAACTAAAAGGTTGATTTACAGCCTCTGGGCTGGAACAAGCCAATTATTTTTCAGGTTGAATTACTTAGGCAGGAGCATACTTCACAGGTGGTTTTAGCTGACTCTTAGTGGGAGGGGGATGAGCTGCATCCACCTCTGCTGCCTGGCTCTCTGACTTAGAGCAGAGAGCAGAGTCTGGGAGAAGCAGCCTGGAACATGTACAACTTCTTAAATGAGGCAGTGTGCCACGTCCAGCTCATAGCCTGCAGTTTAACCTACAGTCCCTTCTCTATCCAGAGGGGTGATCCTACAGAAGCCAAGTCCTAACTCCAGGCAGATGGGCTCTGCTAAAAGGAGGACTGCAAGAATAAGAAGGTCTGCACTATTGTGTTTCTTGACTACATCTTTTGTCACATTGTTCCTTCCAGATATTTTTGGAAAAATATACCCAAGGCAAAAGATAAGTCAGTTAAATGATGGGGGGGGGTTATGCATTGTAAATTCTAGCTGATAATGTTTTTTGAGGAGAGCAGCTAGACACCGTAGACATTCCACATGCCTTCTTCTATGGTTCCCAGGGACACATAGGAAAACACAGAGCCACTGCACCCCTTGCCACCTTAGAAGGAACTCTCACTGCTAGTGGAGAGGGGGAATTGGTACTCACTTCTGGCAGAGAGGCAGGGAAGCCGAATGGAAGGACAGAAAA
>NW_027664465.1:0-68025 GCF_963383645.1 Muscardinus avellanarius
CTGCAAGGGCAGGGGGCTCAAGGGCAGGGGGCTGGATTTGGTCAAAGGATCCGGAGATAATCTTGAATGCCGATCTAGTGTCCTTTTACTTTGTTTACATGTCCTTCACTGTTGTTTTGTGGTGATTACACTTCTTCTTCTTTTTTTTTTTTACTATTAATCTCACTGGTGAAGGATATAAATTTTCCTGGGTTCTTGTAATAAAGTGTGATGTATATCTGTAATTCCAGGTACTTGGGAAGCCAAAAAAGGAAGATCACAATTTGGGGACTAGAGAACTTAGGAAGACCCTGTCTCAGAACTTTAACTAACTCAGCCAGGTATGGTGGCTCATGCCTAGAATCCCAGGACTTGGGAGGCTGACACAGAGGATTACAGGTTTGCGGCCACCCTCAGTAATTCAGCAAGGCCCTCAACAACTTAATGAGATTCTGTTTCATAATATCATATAATTTAAAAAAGGGCTGAGGGTATAACTCAGAGGTAGAATGTCTCTTTTTTCAATCCATAGGACCATACTAAATTATAAATAATAAAAACAACAATAATAATGGAGCCAGGCATGGTGGCATACACCTATAAGTCCAGCACTTAGGAGGCTGAGAAAGGAGGATCACAGGTTCAAGGACAGCCTCAGCAAGTATTGAGACTCTCATCAACCCAGCAAGATCCTGTTTCCAAATAAAAAATGAAACTGAGCTGGGGTGTAGCTTGAAGCTGAATGCCTCTGGGTTCAAATCCCAGTAAAACACACACACACACACACACACACACACACACACACACACACACACACCAATAACAACAGCAAAAACAATAATAATGGATAATTTTTAAAGGGATGGGGATATAATTCTATAGTAGTTTCCATGGGTTCAACTTATTGAAAAAAAATACTTCAATAATGTCTTCATTGCTTCTCAACATCCACCTGTTTAAAATGATTTCAGCTGAGAACACAAAACGAAGTGAGACATGTTCTCTGACTTCATATTAAAATGAATTCAAGAAAGCCAGGCGTGGTTACACACACTAGTAATCCCAGCATTTGGGAGCCTGAGACAGGAGTATGCAGGTTCAAAACCAGCTACTTAGGGAGGCCCTTTGCCACTCAGTGAGACCTTCTTTCAAAAATAAGAAAAAATAGCCGGAAGGTCCGGAGGCCCGGGCTTCAAGGCTCTGGGCTCCAGGCAGGGTCCCGTGGGGCACACGGGCCCCCTGGAAGAACCTGGGCCTGGGTGCCCTGGGAAGAACCAGGGGCTAGGCAGCAAGACCCTGGGCCCTGGGCAGGGATCAGGGATCACACAGGGCACCCCTGTCCCCCAAGAGGTCCAGAGGCCGGGGCCACAAGACTCTCAGGCCCGGGTGGGGGTCGCATGGGGCACTTTGGACCCCGAATGGTTCGGAAGCCATGGCAGCAAGGTCCTGGGACCCAGGCGGGGTTTGTGCAGGGCACGCCAAACCCCCGGAAAGACCAGAGGCTCAGGTCACAAGGCCCTGTGACCCTGGCAGGAGTCTCACTGGGCATGCCCACACCCAGAAGAACTGGGGCCTGGGCTGCAAGACCCTGGATCCCAGGCGGGGTGTCACGCGGGGCACGCCTGCCCCCAGGAAGGTCCAGAGGCCCAGGCCGCAGGGCCCTGGGCCCCGGGCAGGGAACACGTGGGGTGCGCTGGCCTCCCAGAAGAACTGGGCTTGTGCCGCAAGACCATGGGCACTCGGGCAGGGCACACCAGCCCCCCGAAAGTACTGGGGCCTGGGCCAAAAGGCCCTGGTTCCTGGGCAGGGGGCACATGGGGCCCAGCGGCCCCTTGGAAGGTCTGGAGGCCCTGGCCAGAAGACCAATGCCCCGGGCGGGGGGCGGGTGGCCTGGCCTACCCCCGGTAAGACATGGTGGGACCTCTGAGACTGCAATCGGAGCCTGCTGAGGGTTTAAGCTGGTGCAGGGGCCAGCGAGGCCAGGATTGGAGCCTGAGGTGTGGCAAAGCTGGTGCTGGGGCCTCCGAGGCCGGGTGGGATTGGAGCCTGCCAAGGGGTTAGGCTGGTGCCAGGCCCAGCAAGGCTGAGATCGGAGCCTGCTGTGAAGCAAGGCCGGGACTGGGGCCTTTCAACCTGGGATCAGAGCCTGCCAAGGAGTTAGGCTGGTAACAGTGTCAGCAAGGCCGAGATCGGAGCCTTGCTGTGAAGCAAGGCCAGTGCTGGGGCCTCTGAGGCTGGGATTGGAGCCTGCCAAGGGGTTAAGCCGTTGCCAGGGCCAGCAAGGCCGGATTGGAGCCTGCTGTGAGGCAAGGTGGGTGCTGGAGCCTCCAAGGCTGGGATTGGAGTCTGGAATGGGTTAGGCCAGTGCCGGGGCCAGCGAGACTGGGATTGGAACCTGCCACGAGGCAAGGCCATGCTTGGGACCTCCAAGGCTGGGATCAGAGCCTGCCAAGAGGTTAAGCTGTTGCCAGGGCCAGCGAGGCCAGGATTGGAGCCTGCCGAGGGGTTAGGCCAGTGGCGGCGCCAGCGAGGCTGGTATCAGAGCCTGTCAAGGAGATCGGTCGGTGATGGGGCCTCCGAGGCCAGGATTGGAGCCACCAAGGGGTTAGGCTGGTGCTGGGGCCAGCTAGGCCGGGATCAGAGCCTTCAGTGAGGCAATTCCGGTCCTGGGCCCTTTGAGGTCGGGATCAGAGCCTGCCAAGGGGTTAGGCTGGTGCTGAGACATGCAAGGCTGGGATTGGAGCCTGCCGTGAGGCAAGGCCAGTGCTGGGGCCTCAGAGGCTGGGATCGGAGCCTGCCAAGCAGTTAGGCCAGTGCTGGGGCCAGTGAGGCCGGGATCAGAGCCTGCCATGAGGTAAGGCCAGTGCTGGGGCCTCTAAGGCCATGACTGGAGCCTGCCAAGGGGTTTGGCCAGTTTCGGGGCCAGTGTGGCTGGGATCAGAGCGTGGCGTGAGACAAAGACCCTACTGAGGCCTCTGAGGCCTGGATTGAAGCCTGCTGAGGGTTTTGGCTGGTGCTGGGGACAGCGAGGGCGGGGTTGGAGACTGCCATGAGGCAAGGCAGGTGCTGGGGCCTCCGAAGCCAGGCGGGATTGGACACTGCCAAGGGGTTAGGCTGGTGCCAGGGCCAACGAGGCTGGGATCAGAGGCTGCTGTGAAGCAAGGCCAGGCCTGGGGTCTCTGAGACTGGAATCAGAGCCTGCCGAGGGTTTAGGCTGGTGCCGGGATCAGCAAAGCCAGGATCGGAGCCTGCCATGAGGCAAGTCCGGTGCTGGGGCCTCCGAAGCTGTGATTGGAGCCTCCCATGAGACAAGGCCGCTACTGAGGCCTCCGAGGCCTGGATTGGAGCCTGCCAAGGGTTTAGGCTGTTTTCAGGGCCAGTGTGGTCAGGATCGGAGCCTGCTGTGAGACAAAGCCCCTACTGAGGCCTCCAAGGCCTGGATCGAAGCCAGCTGAGGGTTTAGGCCGGTGCCGGGGCCAGAGAGGCTGGGATTGGCGACTGCCGTGAGGCAAGGCCATTGCTGGGGCCTCCGAGGCCTGGATCGGAGCCTGACAAGGGGAAAGGCTGGTGCCGGGGCCAGCAAGGCTGGGATCGGAGCCTGCCATGAGGCAAGGCTGGTGCTGGGGCCTTCAAGGCCGCGATCAGAGCCTGCCGAGGGGTTAGGCCAGTGACGGGACCAGCGAGGCTGGGATCAGACCCTGCCATGAGGCAAGGTCGGTGCTGGGGCCTCCGAGGCCGGGATTGGAGACAGCCGAGGGTTTAGGCCGGTGCCGGGGCCAGCAAGACCGGGATCATAGCCTGCTGTGAGGCAAGGCCGGTGCTGGGGCCTCCGAGCCTGGGATGGGAGCCTGCTAAGGGGTTAGGGTGGTGCCGAGGCCAGCATGGCAGGGATCGAAACTTGCTTTGAGACAAAGCCGCTACGCTGGTGCTGGGACCAGCGAGGTTGGGTTCAGAACCTCCTGTGAGGCAAGTCTGGTCCTGGGGCCTCCGAGGCTGCGATTGGAGCCTTCCAAGGGGATAGGCCGGTGCTGGGTCCAGCGTAGCCGAGATCAAAGCCTGGCATGAGGCAAGGTTGCTACTGAGGGCTCTGAGGCCGGACCAGAGACTGCCGAGGGATTAGGCTGGTGCTGGGGCCAGGTAGGCCGGAATAGAGCCTGTAGTGAGGCAAGTCTGGTGCTGGGGCCTTCAAGGCCGGGATTGGAGCCTGCTGAGGGGTTAGGCCGGTGCAGTGATCAGTGAGGCTGGGATTGGAGCCTGCCATGAGGCAAGTCCGGTTCTGGGGCCTCCAAGGCCAGGATTAGAGCTTGCCAAGGGTTTAGGCTGGTTTCGGGGCCAGTGTGCCCGGGATCGGAGCCTGCCTTGAGACAAAGACCCCACTGAGGCCTCCGAGGCCTGAATCGGAGCCTGCCGAGGGTTTAGGCCGGTGCCAAGGCCAGCAAGGCCGGGATTGCAGCCTGCTGTGAGGCAAGGCCGGTGCTGGGGACTCCGAGCCTGGGATGGGAGCCTGCTGAGGGGTTAGGCCAGTGCCAGGGCCAGCATGTCTGGGATCAAAGCCTGCAATGAGACAAAGCCGCTACTGAGGCCTCTGAGGCCTGGATTGGAGCATGCCAAGGGTTTAGGCCAGTGCCGGGGTGAGTGAGACCAGGTTTGGAGCCTGCCATGATGCAAGGCCTGTGCTGTAGCCTCCGAGGCTGGGATTGGAGCCTGCAGTGAGGCAAGTCTGGTGCTTAAGCCTCCAAGGCTGGTATCAGAGCCTGCCAATGGGTTAGGCCAGTGCTGGGCCAGTGAGGCTGTGATTGGTGCCTGCCATGAGGCAAGGCCGGTGCTGGGGCATCTGAAGCCGGGATCGGAGCCTGCTGAGGGGTTAGGCTTGTGCTAGGACCAGCAAGGCTGGGTTCCGAGCCTCCCATGAGGCAAGTCCGGTGCTGGGGCCTCTGAGGCTGCTATCAGAGCCTGCCAAGGGGTTAGGCCGGTGCCAGGTCGAGCGTGGCCAGGATTGGAGCTTATGGCCACTACCTAGGCCTCCGAGGCCTGGATCAGAGCCTGCCAAGGGTTTAGGCCATTTTCAGGGCCAGCTTGGCCGGGATTGGAGCCTGCTGTGAGACAAAGCCCCTACTGAGGCCTCCGAGGCTGGGATCGGAGCCTGCCATGAGGCAAAGCCATTGCTGGGCCTTCCAAGGCTGGTCGGGATTGAAGCCTGCTGAGGGGTGAGGCTGCTGCCTCGGCCAGTGAGGCTGAAATCAGAGCCTGCTGTGAAGCAAGTACAGGCTGGAGGCCCCTGAGCCTGGGATCGGAGCATGCCGAGGAGTTAGGCCGGTGCTGAGGCTGGGATAGGAGTCTGCCATGAGGCAAGGTTGCTATTGAGTACTCTGAGGCCAGGATCAAAGTCTGCAGAAGGGTTAGGCCAGTGCCGGGCCAGCTAGGCCAGGATCAGAGCCTGCAGTAAGCCAAGTTCGGTGCTGGGGTCTTTGAGGCCTGGATCGAAGCCTGCCAAGGGGTTAGGCCAGTGTCGGGACCAGCGAGGCCAGGATTGAAACCTGCTGTGAGGCAAGGCCAGTGCTGGGGCCTCTGAGACTGGGTTTAGAGCCTGCCATGAGGCAAGTCTGGTGCTGGGGCCTCTGAGGCTGGAATCGGAGCCTGCCGAGGGATTAGGCTGGTGCTGAGACCAGCGACGCAAGGATCGGAGCCTCCCATGTGGCAAGGCCAGTGCTGGGGCCTCCGAGGCCACGATTGGAGCCTGCCGAGGGGTTGAGCCGGTGCCGGTGCCAGCAAGGCTTGGATTGGAGCCTGCCATGTGGCAAGGTCGGTGCTGGGGCCTCTGAGGTCAGGCAGGATTGAAGCCTGTCAAGGGGTTAGGCTGGTGCCGGGGCCAGCGAGCCTGGAATCGGCACCTGCTGTGAAGCAAGGCTGGGCCTGGAGCCTCCGAGCTTGGGATTGGAGCCTGCTGAGTGGTTAGGCCAGTGCTGGGGTCAGCAAGGCTGGGATCGGAGCCTGCCGTGAGGCAAGGGCAGTGTTGGGGCCTCCGAGAATGGGATGGGAGCCTGCCAATGGGTTAGACTGGTGCCGGAACTTGCGAGGCTGGGATTGGAGCCTGCCGAGGGGATAGGTCAGTGCCGGGGCCAGAGAGGTCGGGATCAGAGCCTGCTGTGAGTTAAGGCCAGTACTGGGGCCTCCGAGGCCTGAATTGGAATTCTCTGATGGGTTAAGCCGGTGCTGGGGCCAGGGAGGCTGGAATAAGAGGCAACCATGAGGCAAGGCTGGTGCTGGGGTCTCCAAGGCCCAGATTGGAGGCTGCTGGGGGGTTTGGCAAGTGCCAGGGTCAGCAAGGCTGGGATTGGAGCCTGCCATGAGGCAAGGCCAGTGCTGGGGCCTCCGAGGCCAGAGTTAGGCCAGTACCAGGGCCAACAAGGCCGGGTTTGGAGTCTGCTTAGGGGATAGGTCTGTGCCGGGTCTCCTAGGCTGGGATCGGAGCAGGCTGAGGGGTGTGGTTGGTGCCAGGGCCAGCGAGGCTGGGATCAGAGCCTGCCGTGAGGCACAGTGGCTACTGAGGCCTTGGAGGCTGGGTTCAGAGCCTGTAATGAGGTTAAGCTGGTGCTGGGCCAGTGAGGTTGGGATTGGAACCTGCCATGAGGCAAGGCCATTGCCGGGTCCTCCGAGGCCGAGATCAGAGCCTGCTGAAGTGTTAGGCCAGTGCCGATGCCAGCATGGACAGAATTGAGATTGCCATGAGACAATGTCGGTACTGAGGCCTCCAAGGCCTGGATTGGAGCCTTCCAAGGGTTTAGGCCAGTGCAGGGGCCATCGAGGCTGGGATGGGAGCCTGCCTTGAGGCAAGGCCCATGATGGAGCCAGCAAGGTTGGGATCAGAGTCCTCCAGGTGGCCGGGCCACTACTGGGGCTGCCAAGAGTGGGATGGGAACTTGCAATGCGGCATGTACAGAGAAATAGCACAGAAAATAAAAACCAGATGTTTCCCCTAGTTAGCTAAAACTAGGAGGAAAGGGTTAACAGGAGGAGATCGAGTAGTAGAAAGGGTCCTATAGAGAAGCAATTAAGGTGACCAATCAGAGGGAATGTGATGGGGGAGGATGGAACCGCTTTAAAACTCAGGAGGTACATAAACAAATGTATCAAAGATAATCACCAATCAGGCATGGGATTGAAGGAGGCGGAGGGAATGGGATGGGGATTGGATGAGGGCTAATTGGATGATATGTGCTTGTATATCCTCTCAAGTCTTGTATTCCAATGTGATGTATGATTACAATCCACCAATAAAAAATAATTAAAAAAAACTATGTTCATGCTCATTATCATACACTAGTTCATGCTTAACCTTATTGGTTGCTCATTATTATCTTCAATTTGCCAACAAAGAATGAAAAATGAGGTCACAAGATTTTTTTCCCAAAAGACAATATGTTCTACATTATTGATTGTGCCAAACTATTCAAGGGCCTAAGTAGCTGAGGTTATCCATGAACTGCGATCCTCCAGTCTCAGCCTCCCAAATGCTGGAATTACAAGCCTGTGCCACCACGCCGGGTTCAAAATAATTATTGTAAAACTCAAACCTAGAGCCCGGCATGCTAGTGCCGACTTGTAATCGAGCACTTGGGAGGCAGAGACAGGAGGATCGCACAAGTTAGAAGCCAGCCTCAGCTGCTTAGTGATGCTCTCAGCAACTTAGCCCTTGTTTCCAAATAAAGTATAAAATAGGTCTGGGAGTGTATCCTGGAGGTAGAAAAGCCCCTGGGTTCCACCCCAGTAGCACACGTGTGACACACACACACACACACACACACACACACACACACACACAAATAAAAATAAGACGCAAGCCTGAGTGTGCCACTGCCCTCCTTAGAACCCAGTGCCCTCAACCGCCCACCCCTCCCCCACCAGCTCCACTCAGGCCTCCCCCTTTCTGTTCCTTCTGCCTGCCTTGCTTCCCTCCAAATCTTCCCATGCCCACTCTGTCGCTGTGTGCTCATACTCCCAGTCTCATCCTTTGAATACCCCTGCTGTCCTTCTTATTTCCTCTAGGGTCCTGGTCCCCTAATCCTCTGATACCTCCCTACTGCTCACCTACAACTTGATTCTACCAACTTTTCCTGGGGGTATAGTGCTGGGGATCCCACCCAGGCATGGCACATGTTAGGCATGACTGATGCCATGCAGAGAATGGACCTCGGGTGAGAGCAAGGGTGAAGGCAGAGTAGCTAGCGAGGAGCTGTTTACGGAGCAGGCCAGGCAGCCAGACGCTGGAGGTCGGGTGGGCACCACTTACAGGTACATATGGTGGGTGGAATCGGTGGATATGCCAATGGGTGGATGGGGTGGGTGGAAAAGGGAGAAGTCAGGAAGATTTCCTATGGGGGATCCAGCAGTGGAGCACACTCCCCGACACAGAGCAAAAGCTGCTAAACAGACAGTAATTCCTGTCTGTCTGTGAAGAACGCGGGACAAGATTCTTTACAAAAGGAAAACTCAGGTCAGGTCAAACTGAAAACCGCGCCCTCTCATGCCCTGCCTCGTGTCAGTCTCAGGACAAATCCCAAACCAGCACTAACTTCTTACCCTTAGTCCAGGCACCACCAGGCTAGGGCAGGACCAGTGGGTTCTACTTACCAACAGCCTCCGGCTGGCTTTCTGAACCCGCTGGAGTATCCTTGCTCCTGGAGGTGGCCTGGTCCCGGGCAGGGACATAAGACTATCACCCAATCGCACTATTGTGCTTTCTCTGGCTCAAATACAGAAGTCTTTTCTCCCAAAAGACTTCCCAACAACAACTTCTGCAGTTGGCTCTGTTTTGGCCTTGACCAAACAGAGTCAAAGCTGCTTTCACAAACGTTGCTCTTGGCAACTACTGGGTTTTAATCGAATCTCCACCAATAGGAACGTGGCTGCATTGTCGAGTCTTTTATTGGAGGGATCAGGTGTCAATCACTGACACCACAGCCAGTCCGGAGCCGTGGAAGGTGGAGGGCATGCAGGAGAAAAACTGGACAGGAGCAGCTGGTAGGAACTAGGAAGGAGCCCACTTCCCTGATCCTGTAGGCTGGGGTGGAGTGGGATCCCTTCTGGCTCACCCCGGGTTCTGGACTTGACGGAGGAGTCGTGTTGCTAACCGAACTGGGATATCAGAGGCCAGATAAGTTCCGAAAATGAGGAAGAAGAGTAAAATTATTGAGAAATGTGCCATATGACCACGCAAAAAAACACACAAAAAAGAACAGACCAGCCGAAAGCACTACAAGAAAAAAAAAAAAAAAAAGAAAATTGAAGTGTTCACAGCCAGGTGTGGTGCCTATAATCCTAATACTTCGGAGACTGAGAAAGGCCTCAAAAACTCAGCAAGACCCTGGTTCAAAATAAAAAGGACTAAATGTACCAGTATTGGTAATGGCTTAGGAAGATTTGAGAAAGCTCTGATTATTAATTATTATATATTAATATTATATATTAATAATTATTAATTATCTTATTATTAAGCTGGGTCCACGTGTCGTCCCTTTGGTGAATTTGCTCGAATAGATCCCTGTGCCATTTCTGAATGGCATGGGGCTTTAATGTCTTCTGTATATCTATCTTTTTAATAAAATTCTTTATTTTTTTGTTTATTTTTATTTTTATTTCTATCTTTTAATTTTTATTGGTGCATTATATTCATACATCATATTGTGGTGAAAAACTTGTGTGTACAAGTATGTACACATTGCTGATTTAACCCCTACCCAATTCCCACCCCATTACCTCCCCGTCCCTCTTTCCCTTGCTTGGCTTAGTGGTTGACTGCCATATTTTTTAAGTACTTTGTGTGTTTTAGAGATTTTTCTCTTCCCCCCTCCTTTCTCCTCCTTTAGGTTGCCTTGTTTGCTGCTCTGTAGGATTTCCTTTTTTATCTAGAGTTCCTGTTATGACCTATTTCTCCCTCTCACATATTAGGGAAAGCATCTGCTTTCTCATTTTTGTGACTGACTAATCTCACTTAGCATAATGTCCTCCACTTCCATCCATTTCCCTGAAAATGATGTCATTTAGTTTTTTTAATGGCTGAGTAAAATTCCATTGTGTACATATCCCACAGTTTTGTAATCCATTCATCTGTTGATGGACATCTTGGCTGGTTCCACAGTTTGGCTATGGTGAATCGTGCAGTTATGAAGATAGATACACATGCATTAGTTTGGTAGTTTGGTTTCTTTTCTTTTGGATAGATACCCAGAAGTGGTATTGCTGGATCGAATGGTAGATTTGTTCCCATTCTTCTGAGGATCCTCCATACTGTTTTCCAAAGTGGTTGCACTAATTTGCAATCCCACCAACAATGTCTTAAAATTCCCACTTCTCAACATCCTCGGCAGCATCTGTTGTTGTTTGTGTTTTGAATGATTGCCATTCTAGTTGGAGTTAGGTGAAATCTCAGGGTAGTTTTGATTTGCATCTCTCTGATTGCCAATGATGTTGAGCATTTTTTCATGCATTTATTGGCCATTTGAATTTCTTCTTTTGTGAAGTGTCTATTCAGTTCACTTTCCCATTTTGTTATTGGATGCTTTGTCTTCTTAGTGTTGAGTTTCTTGAGTTCTCTGTATATTCTAGATATTAGTCCTCTATCGGAGATGTAGGTGGCAAAAATCTTCTCCCATTCTGTTGGCTCTCGATTGAGGTTCTTGATAGTTTCCTTTGCTGAACAGAAGCTCCTCAGTTTCATGCAATCCCATGTATTGAGTCACCTTTTAATTTGTTGTGCCTTTGGGGTCTTGTTAAGAAGTGTTTATTTATGCCTATGTGTTGCAGTGTTGGACCTATGCCCTCTTCAAGGAGCTTCAAGGTCTCTGGTTTGATTTCCAAGTCTTTGATCCATCTTGAGTTGACTTTTGTACAGGGTGAGAAAGTGGGATTAATTTCCAATTTTCTGCATATGGTTAACCAGTTTTGCCAACACCATTTGTTGAATAGGCTACCTCTTCTACATCTTCTTGACTCAGTTTAGGAAGGTTATATTTATATAGGAAGTTGTCGATTTCCTCCAGATTTTCCATTTTGTTGGAGTATAGTTTTTCAAAGTAGTTTCTGATAATCCTCTGGATTTCTATGCTGTCAGTAGTAATGTCTCCTTTTTCATCTCTTATCTTCGTAATTTGGGTTGATTGTCTCTTTTTCTTAGTTAGGTTGGCTAGTGGTTTATCTACCTTGTTAATTTTTTCATGAAACCAGCTTTTGTTTTGTTGATTTTCTGTATTGTTTTTATTTTCTATTTCATGAATTTCTGCTCTAATTTTAATAATTTCCTGTCTTCTGCTGGCTTTGGGGTTCAATTGTTCCTGCTTTTCAAGGGCTTTGAGGTGTGTCATTAGGTTCTTTCTTTGAAGATTTTTTGTTTTTCTTATGTGATCACTCAGTAATATAAATTTTCCTCTTAATACTGCCTTCAAAGTGTCCCAGAGGTCTTGATATGTTGTATCTTTATTTTCATTTGTTTCTAGAAATGTCTTGATTTCTTCTCTTACATCTTCTATGATACCCATTCTTCATTCAGAAGTGTGGTGTTCAGTCTCCACATGTTTATGTTGTTTCTCTGGGTCTTCTTAGAGTTGATTTCTAGTTTCATTCCATTATGGTCTGAAATGATACAGGGAAGTATGTAACATTTTTTTTTTTTGCAGACTATTTTTTTTTATTGGTGCACTGTATTCATACATCATAGTAGGATACATACTTTTGTAGACATACATGTACACTTTTCCCAGTCAGCCCCCACCCAATCCCCACCCCATTCTCTCCCTATCCCTCCCTCCCATGCTTGGCTTAGTAGTTGACATCTAGTATTATGGCAATTTATCTAAAATTAAAAATTATGATCTCACATAACAGTTTCATTTGTCTGATACCAAGCTTTTGATGACTTAAAGATAACATTTCAATATTTCTTTTTGCTTTCTTTCTTACCAGAGAATATTTTTTCTATTTTTTAGGTGAAACTATCATATATTTATATATTTATTTTTCAGAAAAAAATCTATCCTAATATGGAATATGGAGTCTAGGTACCCAAAACAATCTTGAAAAAGAACAAAGCTAGAAGATATATATTTTCTGATTTCAAACCATATAAATCTACAATAATTGAAACAGTGTAGTACTATTCTAAATGCAGATATATAAACCATTGGAGTTGAATAAAAGCCTAGAGCTAAATTCTTCCCTATATTGTCAAGTTATTTTTGACAAGGTTTCCACGAACATTTGGTGGTGGAAATGATAATCTTTTAACTAAATATTGTTAAAAAATAATAATTACATGGAAAAGAATAAAATTGGACCCTTACCTAATCCCATATACAAATATTAACTCAAAATAGATAATAGACCTAAATACAAATCTTAAGACTATAAACTTTTAGGAGAAAATCTGGGTCATAAAACCTCACAACATTGAAATTGGCAGTGATTTCTTGGTTATGATTTCAATGACACAGGCAACAGAGGAGTATACAGACTCCCTAAAAAAATAAAAAAATAAAAAATTGTATATCCAAAGACAATGTAAACAGAGTTAACAGTTACTAATAGAATGGGATAAAATATTTCCAATTGCTATATCTGAAGGTATATTAATATTCCAACTAGAAATCCTAAAAATTAACAACAATAAAGGCAAACAATACCATTTAGAGATAGGTAAAAGACCAACATAAATAATGAATCTCCACAGATAACCAATCTTAATTGTCTGTTGGATGGAAACTCTTGTTTCTCTGGTTCTGGTGTGTGTTACCTATTTCTTCTTTGTAGTTAATCTCTTTGAGTATTTTCTCTAGTGCTGGTTTTGAAGACATAAATTCCTTCAGTTTCTGTTTGTCATGGAAGCTTCTTATTTCTCCATCTAATTTGATAGAAAGTTTTGCTGGGTAGGAAATTTTTGGCTGGAAGTTGTTTTCTTTCAGAGTTTGGAATATGTTACTCCAAGCCCTTCTGGCTCTCATAACTTGGTTTGGGAAGTCTGGAGTGATTCTAATTGGTTTGCCTCTGAATGTCACTTGGCCCTTTGCTTTTGTTGCCTTTAAGATTCTCTGCTTGGCTTCCACATTGGTCATTTTGACAATTATGTGGCGTGGGGATCCTCTTCTCCGATCCTGTCTAAAGGGAGTTCTATAAGTTTCCTGGACCTTTGTATCAACCTCTTGCTCTATGTTTGGAAAATTTTCTATTACTTCCTTGAAGAGATTGTTGATCCCTTTGGTTTCACTTTCTTTTCCCTCCTCTATTCCAATTATTCTTAGATTAGCTCTCTTAAAATGGGACAATATTTCTTCAATATCAGATTCCTGCTGTCGGATATTTTTTCCTAGATTAGAAACTATGAGTTCATTTTTGGATTGCTCATCTTCTAAGAGCGAGATTCTGTTCTCCATGTGTTCTAATCGGTTGTTTGTGCTTTGAATTGAGGTCTTTACTTCATTAATTGCATCCTTTATCTCTTTTTGGCTCTCTCTGAGTTCTTTTTGAAGCACCTCTATTATTTCTACAGTTATTTTCCTGATTTGATCTTCTAGAAATCTCTGATTTTCAGTTTTATCGAGTTCTGATGTTGTGGGGTTGTGGGCATTAATTGCTCCCGTATTATTCCTCTTTCCCATGATTTCCGATGTTTGTGCCTTCTCTGGGTTCTTCCCTTGGGTCACTATGACTTCCCGTAAGGTGTTCTGGATCTCGAGTCAGTAGTATCTCGGACCCCACTACTCCTTTACTAGGTTTTATCACAGAGTCTCCGACCCAGAGAGTCGATAGAGGCTGCTTTAGACTCTGGGGGGTGCCAGGTTGCACGTTCTCCTATGGTGTGATCTCTCTGCCACCGCCCCTCCCCCACTGGGTCAAGTCCCAGGGAGTACAGTACTGGGATTTCTCCTCTGTGGCCCACAATTTGACTCACTGTTCTTGAGTACGCAGATGTAGCTGTACTGGCCTCGCTGAATTCGCTGCTGCTGCTGCCAGTGGCAATATGGCGCCGCTGCTACGCCCTCGGCTATGGGGCTGGCGTTTTTCTTCTTGATTTTGATTTCTACTCTGAATCCCTGCAGTGTGTGCTGAGCTCGGCCACTGGGAGCTTTAGATGCTCTCTGCGCGGAGAAATCCCGCCTAGCTGTTCCGCAGTGGCTCACCTCGGCTTGCTGTAGCCGTCCCGTGAATTCGCCGGTGCCGCCGGCTGTATGGCGCTGCTGCTGCGTCTGCCGCGTCCTCAGGCGCGAGGCCGGTTATCTCCTCTGTGGCTCTCTTCTCAGTCCGCTTTCTCTCTGGAGCCTGGTGATTTTTTGTTTCACTGGTGATGGTGTTTTCTGGCTATGAAAGGCGCTGATTTTGTGGTAATGGAGATTTGTTGTTAGCGGAGCTCTTAAGCCCCGCTTTTCTCGGTCGCCATCTTCCCGGAAGTCCCCAACATTTTTTGAATTTTCTAGTGCTCATTTTGTGTCCCAGGATGTGATCTATTTTGGAGAAGGTTCCATGAGCAGCTGAGAAAAATGTAAACTCTGCTGTAGTTGGGTGAAATATTCTATGTGTGCCCAACAGGTCCATTTGGTTAATGGTGTTCTTTAGTTCTGAGGCATCTTTACTGACCCTTTATCTGGAAGATTGGTCTAATATTGTGAGAGGTGTGTTGAAGTCTCCCAGTATTATTGTGTTGGGATTTATGTGTGACTTCATGTCACAAAGAGGTTGATTTATGAAAGTAGCTGGCCCTATGTTTGGGGCATAGATGTTGATTGTTGTTATTTCCTCTTGCTGGATTATTCGTTTTACCAGTAAAATATGACCTTCTTTGTCTCTTCTAATAAGTTTGGGTTTGAAGTCTAACTTGTCTGATATCATAGTTGCTACTCCTGCTTGTCTTCGAGTTCCATTAGCATGGATTACCGTGCTTCAGCCCTTTACCTTGAGTTTGTTCAGATCTTTACTTGTCAGGTGTGTTTCTTGTAAGCAGCAGATGGGTGGGTTCTGTTTTCTAATCCATTTTGCCACTTTATGTCTTTTTATTGGAGAGTTGAGGCCGTTTACTTTCAGTGTGATTATAGAGAGATAATTTTTAATTCCTAACATGTTAACATTTTATTTCTGTTTGAGTATTGTTTATTCTTCTTTGCTTAGTTGTCTGCTGTATGGGCTGTATCTGCTGTATGTCTGCTGTATTGGTTTGGGTATTAGTGTGATATTGGCTTCATAGACTATATTTGGGAGAATCCCGGTTTTTTCTATTTTGAAAAAACTGCTGACTGCTGCCCGGCTGTTCAGCAACTGCTAACCTCGGCTCGCTGTCCACCCCTCTTCTCTGGAGCCTTGTGGCTCCAGAGTGCATTGGTCTAAAGCCGTCCAATGAACTCGCCGCTGCCACCAGCAGTAAGGTGCTGCTGCTGTGTCCTAGGCCGTGAGGCCGGTGTACCTCCTCTCTGGTTTTGAGCTCTGTTCTGAGTCTCCCTCCTCTCTGGAGCCTGGTGCTGTGAGGGCAGATGGAGCCAATCCAGTGCCGCTCCACACCGCAGCTGCAGCTGCTCCGCGCCGTGGATCCGGCCACGGCACTGTGGGCTGGTTTCTTTCTGATGTCTCGTTTTTTCAGCACTCTTTTTCTCTGTCCCTTGTATTTACAGTTTTTATTTCTTTGCTGGTGGTGTTTTCTGACTCTGAAAGGCGCTGGTTTTGTGGTAATAGAGATCAATTGTTAGTGGGACTCATAAGTGCCACTTTTCTCCGTCGCCATCTTCCCAGAAGGAAAGTTTGTGTATTGATAAGTAAGAGCTATAACTCTTAGGAACAGGATAGAAAATGAAGCAGATGAGATAGACTTCCAATAATTGACCTTATATATGACCCCAGTGTTTTACACAGGGTCTTTTTTTTTCTTTATTATGGGGAAGGAAGGAAATGAAATGATTTTTAGAACAACTGTGCTTTGGATGCATCTTTTTAGCTAAATTATAATAAATAAGAACCCCTGAGAATTATAAATTGACTCAACAGTAAAAGGATAAAAAAGGTCTGATTTTCCATAATTGAAAACATTACTTCTTCTTTGGATGAACACCCAAATTCTGTTTGATATCGACTCATTTGTAAGTTCAAATGATGGATCATCATTTTCAAGTCATAATTTTTATTCACCAGTTCTTGAGTTTTTTTTATTAGATGAATTAATTCAGTTTCAGGGACTCCTGAAAAAAGCAATTCAATGTCATGAATTATGTCACATCTATCATGATTTTATAAAAATTGCTGATCATTTGCCTTTGTGTTCCCTTTTAGGCTCACAGAAGTAGTGACTGTACATCTCCATATAAAATAATATTTAAGCCAGGCATGGTGTCACACACTTATAATCCCAGCATTTGGAAGGGTGAGACAGGGGGATCATGGTTTGCAGCTAACCTCAGCTACTTAGTGAGGCCCTTTGCCACTCAGTGAGACTCTGCTTCACAGTAAAGAAGAAAAAATAGGGCTAGGGGTGTAGCTTAGAGGTAGAATGGGTTCCATCCCCAGTTACCACAAAAAATATATATATATATATGTATGTATATATATATGTGGTATATATACATATGTGTGTACACACACACACACACACACACACACACACACACACACACGTAATGTATTTGGTACTGAAAACTGAATGAATAGGCATTTACCTCTGAGCTGCACCCTAGGCCTATTTTATTCCCTGGGTTCAGTCTCCAATAAAATAAATAAATAATAAGGCTGAGTGAAGATCATAGGTTGTGTGACCTATGGGAAAAGCGTGTAAGTCTGAGATTCCAAACACCGGGTTCCAAAGCCTAACCACATTAAGAGTTTATGAAGGATACTTGGCATTACAGATGACTCAGACACTTCCAGTGCTGCCTTCTTTACACTGCCAGTTCTGACAAAACAGGTTCGTTTGTTTTTTATTTTACAACAACTTACGCCTAATTCTACAGGATTGCAAGTAACTTTTTAATGCGTTATGATTACTTATTGATAATAATAGGGCTGATGGCAGTTTACTAGATCACTGGTTACAATTTGGGACACAAACTGCTACATTGACCTTCATCTCGCCCAGAACGCTCAAGGCTGGTATGATCAGTGGATCAGCAATGCAGTTGTCTCCATTGTGAATTCGTGCCCATAGCCTCCCCTGGTGGATGTGGAAATGACCGCCTGGGTTTTCCTGTTTCAGGAAGGGCTTTGAGATGTACCTATATTGGCTGATAATTGAGGATGCGAACATTCCATTCATTAGTCTGACCAAGCTATCGATTCATTCTTAGACTATAGATCAAAATGTGAAACATTTTCTGTTCAATCCATATTTGTCTTGCACATTATACATATATTTTTTATTTTTTTAGGGGAGGGGAGGGAGATAATAATGTCCTTGGCATAATTCACTAAAGCAGATGTGACGACCTCCAATCAGTTTACTTCATTTCAAAACTATTTCCAATCACAAGGAAAGATTTCTTTAAATTACACTTGTACATTTCACCTGTGGATGTCCATAACTTCATCCTCAGTATGTTCCCAAATCTGTGCTGTCATTGAAGGACAAAACATTATACTGGTGGGTTTTCCTACTAATTTTTTTGAAGCATTATTTTCCCAACACAAAAGAGCTTTTTTTCTCAGTATAATGAAAATTGAAATCCTATGTGTATTCAATAGTAAATAGACAAATTTTATTTTTTATTTCCAATGAAGAGTTACATTCCATATAAACGTTTACAAATAAGGGGTTTTTTATTTTTTATTGGTGCACTGTATATATACATCATAGTGGGATTAAAAAAAAAACAACTTGGGGTTCTGGGCGGGGGTCGCGGGCTGGGCACGCCAGATGGGGCCCGGGTCGCGGGACTCTGGGCCCCAGGCCGAACTGCGAGTAGCACGCCAGACCCCTGGAGAAACCATGCCCAGTAAGATGCTGGGTTTTGGGCGGGGGTTGAGCACAGGGCACGCCAGCTGGGGCCCGGGTCGCGGGACTCTGGGTCCCGGCTGAACTGCGCATAGCACGCCATACCCCTGGAGAAACCAGGCCCAGTAAGACGCTGGGTTCTGGGCGGGGGTCGCGGGCTGGGCACGCCAGATGAGGCCCGGGTCGCGGGACTCTGGGCCCCAGGCCGAACTGCGAGTAGCACGCCAGACCCCTGGAGAAACCGGGCCCAGAACAGAAAAAGATAAAGAAAAATATTGGAGAGGTGGTAAGAAAGCCGTTATGGATGCCAGGACACTGGAGATGCAGACAAAACTTATCTAAATGCACTGGAACTTATGGAAAAATTCGCCGTGAAAGAGGACTGCTATTTCTCTATATTGTTAAGAATCTCAGACATCACATATAAGGAGAGAATTTAGCGGAGACCAAGGAGAAATGCGGTGTTGAAAGAGTTCTCCGCGATGGTGGTGGAGACTTGTATTCAGGAGAAGCAGAAACCGGATCTTACCAACTTTATTTTTTTTTTAAGAAATTACACCAAATGTCGAATGCTACCATCACGCATGCTTAGGAACACTGGACAACATTCAGAGTGGAAAAAGAGCCTGGGAAGGATTTGAAACGGTGGAGGCAGTGGCAATGCCAGTGGCCAATATTTGGGGGAGGCAGAGATCTGATACATTACAATTGGAACCTTTGAAATAATAACCACAGAGACAATGGTCAGAACCTGCTGAGGGGTTAGGCAGACGCCGGGGCCAGTGACCGACATCGGAGCTTGCTGTGAGGCAAGGCCACTACTGAGGCCTCCGTGGCCGGGATTGGAACCTGCAGAGGGGTTAGACCGATGCTGGGGCCAGCGAGGCCAGCATTGGAGCCTGCCATGATGCAAGGCTTGTGCTAGGGCCTCCGAGGTCGGGTACGGAACTTGCTGAGGGGTTGGGCCGGTGCTGGGGCCAGCGAGGCTGGCATCAGAGCCTGCCATGAGGCAAGGCTGGTACTTGGGCCTCCAAGTCCAGGATAAGAGCCTGCCGAGGGGTTAGGCTGGTGCTGGGGCCGGTGAGGCCGGCATCGGAGCCTGCCTTGAGTCATGACCAGTGCTGAGGCCTCTGAGGCCGGGATCGGAGCCTGCCGAGGGGTTAGGCCGGTGCTGGGGCCAGTGTGGCCGGCATCGGAGCCTGCCTTGAGGCAAGGCCGGTACTGGGGCCTCTGAGGCCAGGATAAGAGCCTGTCGAGGGGTTAGGCCGGTGCTGGGGCCAGTGAGGCCAGCATCGGAGCCTGCCGTGAGGCATTACCAGTGTTGGGGCCTCTGAGGCCGGGATCGGAGCCTGCCGAGGGGTTAGGCTGGTGCTGGGACCAGTGAGGCCGGCATCGGAGCCTGCCTTGAGGCAAGGCCGGTACTGGGGCCTCCAAATCCGTGATCGGAGCCTGCCAAGGGGTTAGGCCGGTGCTGGGGCTAGCGAGGCCGGCATCGGAGCCTGCCTTGAGGCATGACCAGTGCTGGGGTCTCCGAGGCCGGGATCGGAGCCTGCCGAGGGGTTAGGCTGGTGCTGGGGCCAACGAGGCCGGCATTGGAGCCTGCCATGAGGCTAGGACGGTGCTGGGGCCTCCGAGGCCGGGATCGGAGCCTGCCGAGGGGTTAGACCGGTGCAGGGGCCAATGGCCAGCATCGGAGCCTGGCGTGAGGCAAGTTCACTCCTGCGGCCTCCAAGGTCGGTACCAAAGCCAGTTTAGGGGTTAGACCGGTTCAGGGGCCAGCGAGACCAGAACTGGGGCCTCCCATGAGGCAAGGCCGCTGCGTGAGCCAGCAAGGTCTGGATCAGTCCATTGAGTAGCCAGGCCACTACTGGGACCACCAAGAGTGGGATTGGTACTTGCAACGCAGCATGCACAGAGAAATATCGCAGAAAATATAAATCAGACGCTTCTCTTAATCAGCAATAACTAGGAGGAAAAGGGCAACAGGAAGAGGTTGAGCTATAGAAAGGGCCCTATAGTGAAGCAACTAATGTGACCAATCAGAGGGTATGTAATACTGGAGGACGGAGCCTCTTTAAAACGCAGGAGGTACATAAACAAATGTATCAAAGTAAATCACCAAAGAAGTGTGGGATGGAGAGAGGGGGAGGGAATGGGATGGGGGCTGGAGGAGGGCTAATTGGATGATGTGTGCTTGTATATCCTCTCAATTTTTGTACTCCAATGTGATTGATATATGACTACAATGCACCAATTTAAAAAATAAATTAATTAAAAAAATAAAGCTAGAATATTAAAAAAAAAACTTTTGTAGACATACATGCACACATTGCCCAGTTAGCCCCTACCGGATCCCCACCCTGTTCCCTCCCCATCCCTCCTTCCCTTGCTTGCCTTAGTGGTTGACATCTAGTTTTATAGCAATTTATCCAATATTAACAATGATAATCTCACATAACAGTTTCATTTGTCTGATACCAAGCTTTTGATGACTTAAAGATAACATTTCAATATTTCTTTTTGCTTTCTTTCTTACCAGAGAATATTTTTTTTTCGGTGAAACTATCATATATTTATTTATTTTTCAGAGAAAATCTATCCTAATATGTAATATGGACTCTAGACACCCAAAATGATCTCAAAAAAGAACAAAGCTAGAAGATATATATTTTCTGATGTCAAACCATATAAAGCTACAATAATTGAAACAGTGTAGTACTGTTCTAAAGGCAGATATATAAACCATTGGAGTTAAATAAAAGCCTAGAGATAAATTCTTCCATATATTGTCAAGTTATTTTTGACAAGGTTTCCACGAACATTTGGTGGTAGAAATAATAATATTTTAACTAAATATTGTTGAAACATAATAATTACATGAAAAAGAATGAAACTGAACCCTCACATAATCCCATATACAAATATTAACACAAAAATAGATAAAAGACCTAAATATAAATCTTAAGACTATAAACTTTTAGAAGAAAATCTGGATCATAAAACTTCACAACACTGAAATTGGCAGTGATTTCTTGGATATGATTTCAATGGCACAGGCAACAGAAGGGTATACAAACTTCCTGAAAAATAAAAAAAATATTCTATATCCAAAGACAATGTAAACAGAGTTAAAAGTTACTGATAGAATGGGATAAAAAATTTCCAAATGCTATATCTGAAGGTATATTAATATTCCAACTAGACATCCTAAAAATTAGCAACAATAAAAGCAAACAATACAATTTAGAGATAGGAAAAGACTAACATAAATAATGAATTTCCACAGACAACCAGTCTTAGTTATCTGTTGTATGGAAATTCTTGTTACTCTGGTTCTGGTGTGTGTTACCTATTTCTTCTTTGTAGTTAATCTCTTTGAGTATTTTCTCTAGCGCTGGTTTTGAAGACATAAATTCCTTCAGTTTGTCATGGAAGCTTCTTATTTCCCCATCTAATTTGATAGAAAGTTTGGCTGGGTAGGAAATTTTTGGTTGGAAGTTGTTTTCTTTCAGAGTTTGGAATATGTTACTCCAAGCCCTTCTGGCTCTCATGACTTGGTTTCAGAAGTCTGGAGTGATTCTAATTGGCTTGCCTCTGAATGTCACTTGGCCCTTTGTTTTTGTTGCCTTTAAGATTCTTTGCTTGGCTTCCACATTGGTCATTTTGACAATTATGTGGCGTGGGGATCCTCTTCTCTGATCCTGTCTAAAGGGAGATCTATAAGTTTCCTGGACCTGTGTATTGACCTCTTGCTCTATGTTTGGAAAATTTTCTGCTATTACTTCCTTGAAGAGATTGTTGATCCCTTTGGTTTCACCTGTTTTTCCCTCCTCTATTCCAATTACTCTTAGGTTGGCTCTCTTAAAATGGGCTCATATTTCTTCAATGTCAGATTCCTGCTGTCGGATATTTTTTTTCTACATTAGAAACTATACATTCATTTTTTGAATGATCATCTTCTAAGAGTGAGATTCTGTTCTCCATGTGGTCTAATCGGTTGTTTGTACTTTGAATTGAGGCCTTTACTTCATTGATTGCATCCTTTATGCCTTTTTTGGCTCTCTCTGAATTCTTTTTGAAACGCCTCTATTATTTCTAAAGTTATTTTCCTGATTTGATCTTCTAGAGATCTCTGAATTTCTGTTTTATCGGGTTCTGATGTTGTGGGGTTGTGGGCATTCATTGCTCCATTGTTATCCCTCTTTTCCATGATTTTGCAAGTTTGTGCCTTCTCTGGGTTCTTCCCTGGGTTACTACGAATTCACTTAGGGTGCTCTGGATCTCACGTTTGTGGTATCTCAGTCACCACTACTCCTTTGCTGGGTTGTATCGCAAAGTCTCAGACCCAGGGAGTCAATCAAGGCTGCTTTAGACCATGGGGGTGTGCCAGGTTGGGCGTTCCCCTGCGGGGAGTTGTGACTATAGTGTGATATCTCTGTCCCCGCCATTCCCTTACTGGGTTGGACTGCAAAAATGTCTGGCCCAGGGAGACTATCTACGCAAGTCCCTGGGAGTGCAGTATTGGGATTTCTCCTCTAGGGGTTGCAATTTGACTCACAGTTGTTGAGTGCGCTAATGGGGCTTTAATGGACTCGGTGAATTCGCTGCTGCCACCACTGGCAATATGGCTCCGTTGTCACACCCTCATTTGTGAGGCTAGCGTATTTCTTCTCTGGTTTTGAGTTCTGCTCTAAGTCTCTGCAAGGTGTGCTGAGCCCAGCCCCTGGGAACTTTAGAAGCTCCCTGCACTGAAAAAACTGCTGAATTCCACCCGGCTGTTCTGCAGCCACTCACCTCGGCTTGCTGTCCACCCCTCCTCTCTGGAGCCTGATGGCTTGTTGAGTGCGTTGGTCTGGAGCCGTCTAGTAAATTGGCCGCTGCTGCCGGTAGTAAGGCACTGCTGCCACGTCCTTGGGCATGAGGCTGGCATATCTCCTCTCTGGTTCAGAGCTCCGTTCTGATTCCCCCTCCTCTCTGGAGCCTGGTGCTGCAAGGGAAGATGGAGCCTGCGCAGCTCCGTGCCATGGTTCCGGCCGCAGTCCTGCAGGCTTCTTTCTGGTGTCTCATTTTTCCAGCCCTCTTTTTCTCTGTCCCTTGTATTTACAGTTTTTTTTCTCTGCTGATAGTCTTATCTGGCCATGAAAGGCACTGATTTTGTGATAGTAGAGATAAGTTGTTAGTGGGACTCATAAGCGCTGCTTTTCTGCGTCGCCATCTTCCCGGAAGTCCCAATAAAGTTCTTTAAATCTTCAGCAAATGTCTGGGCTAATTTATATTAACTCTTATCTTAGGACAACAACCCACGGTTTTTCTGTTTGGGTTTTTTTGTGTGTTCTGAGGGAAACTGTGTCCAGAACCCTAACAGGGGTCTTCGGGGACAGTTTCCCCAAAACCATAGTATCTCACACCATAAAACTAAGGGTATAGCTTGGAGATAGATGCCCCCGTGTTTCATCCCTAGTACCAAAAACAAAAACAAACACCCCTTCCAACCCAAACCAACATAAAAAAATATAGAGGCCTGGGTATAACTCAGGTAGAATGCCCCTCTGGCCCAAAGGAAAGAGAAAAAGGAAAAAAAGGGAAAGATATGTTTCAATTGTGCAGGGTTAAATGAGATCTACTTCACACAGCATCTGCAGGAAGCTTGCCCATCACAGGAGAAACTCAGTCTTCAGACACTGGCTGTTAATATCAAAGTAGATAATAGCTCTATCATGGGAAGTTAGGAATCAAGAAGCAAGTGGTGTACTGGAGCCCTTGGGGGAATGAAGATCCCAGAGCCAATGATGGTGCCCATGATGATGCAGATGCCACTCAGCAGGCCCACCTGGGACATGCAGGAAGGAGGAGGGGTCACTGTAGCCCCCTAGCTCAGAGGGACCAGACATGGCCCTTTCCCACCTAGGGCCAGTGCAGCCAAACTGAACCCGTCCCAAGCACGTCCACCCTGAGCTGCTGTCATGGTAACAGCAGGACACTGGGCCTGGGGCTTAGCTTGCTTTATCTTTATATTTGATACTGGGGGTTGAACACAGGGCACTCAATCTCTGAGCTATATCCCCAGCTCTTCTGAAAAATTTTTGAAACACAATCTCACTAGGTTGCTGAGGTTGGCTTCAAATCTGTGATCCCAAGTATTGGGATTACAGGCATATGCCCACTTGACTGCTTTGCTTGTTTTAAATTGATTAACTGGAATCTGGCGTGGTGCCCCATGCTTGTAATTCCAGCATTCAAGAGGCTAAAACAGGAAGAATGTGGTTCAAGGCCAGCCTTAGCTACTTAGTGAGATCCTTTGCAACTCTGTGAGACCCTGTTTCAAAATAAAGAATAAAAACTAGGGCTGGAAGTGGAGCTCAGAGGCAGAATGCCCCTGACTTCCATCCCTAGTACAGCAACAAAAAAAAAATTGATTAATCCTCACAACAACCCCATTAGTTGGGACTACCATACCACCCCATTTCACAGAGGAGAGAACTGAGGCATGAAAAGCTACTCCTACCAGGACTAGGAGCCAGAAGGGGCCGGCCTGGCTCAGGGTGCAGCCCTCTCTTACTGCTCTCCACGCACAGGCTGATTTAGCAAACAGGTGCCACCAGCCAAGACCCTTGGGAGACACCTCCTGGCAGGGCAGAGTGGGAAGGAGTTCTCCCACCAAGTGGCTAAAGCCAGGACTTGGAGTCCTGGCCACAGGCTCCCCACCAGGAGAGAGGCACTCAGGAACAGAGGACTTTCTGTGATGCCGCTGAGTAGGGTGAGACTTTCTAGGAGCAGCTCCTAGGAGCTCCCCATGGATCTCCAGGACAGCGAAACCAGTCCACAGTGATGGAGATTCAGGGTGGGGAGCCTGCTTGGGAAGGAGCAAGAGAGGGCTTTGGAGGTAGCTCACTTAGCACAACTCATCTATCTGAGCAAGAGTGAGCTGACAGTTTGCTGTATTATATATCAATAGAGGGCAGAAATAATTTTTATTTTATATAAATTTTCGTGATACTGGAGAGTCAAGCCAGGGGCATTCTACCCCTGAATTGCACTTGCAGCCCTTTTAATTTTTAATTTGAAATAGTATCTAAGTTACCATGCACTGGCCATGAACTTGCCATCCTCTGACTGAGCCTCAAGTACTGGAATTAGATACTTTTTTTTTCATTTGTGGTCATTTAACTCAAGGGAGTCTACACTACCAGCCCTATTTTATTTTTCTATTTAAGTAATTCATTTATTTAGTTGCACGGGGGATGGAATCCAGGGGCATTCTACCTCTGAACTATACATTCAGTTCCATTTGTGTGTGTGGTACTGGTGATGGAACCCAAGGGTTTTCTACCTCTAAGCTACATTCCCAGATCTATTTTATATTTTATTTAGAAACATGGTCTCTAAGTTGCTGAGTGCCTCACTCAGTAGCTGAGGCTGGCTTTGAACCTATGCGATCCTCCTGTCTCAGCCTCCCAGGTACTGGGATTACAAGCACGTGCCACTGAGCCTGGCTCCTTCAGTTCCATTTTATTATTTTTGCTTTGTAACAGGGTCTCACTAAGTTGCTAAGGCTGGCAGGAAATGTGCAATTCTTCTGTCTCAGCCTCCTGAATGCTGGGATTACAAGCGTGCGCCACCACACCTGGCTAGAAAAAGTATTTTCTAACTGAGGTTAGATGGTGCTGCAGATTTGTAATCACAGTATTTGGGAGGCTGAGACTGGAGGATCACAGGTTCATGGCCAGCCTCAGCTACTTAGGCCCTCCACAACTTAGTGGGACCCTGTTTCAAAATAAAGAATAAAAAATGGGGCTGGGGATGTAGCTCGGAGTTTCGGAGTTTGAATGCCCCTGGGTCCCATCCCCAGGCCCCCCCCCCAAAAAAAAAAAAAGATTAAACTAAGGCATTCTACCTTTGAGCTACATTCCCAGACCTATTTTTTTTTTTTTTTTTTTTTTTTTTTTGCGACAGTGTCTCACTAGGTTGATGAGAGTCTCACTACTTGCTGAGGCTGTTCTCAAACCTTTAATCCTCCTATCTCAGCCTGCCAAGTACTGGGACTAAAAAGTTTTGCTACCGTGCCCAGCTTAAAAAATACTTTCTAAAGAGAAAAAAAGCCAGCTGGGCACCATGGCACACACCTATAATCCTAGCACTTGGGAGGCTGAGACAGGAGAACCGCAGGTCAAGACGGCCTCAGCAAGTAGTGAGACTTGCATCAATCTAGTGAGACCTTGTTTCAAAATAAAAATTTAAAAAATAGGGCTGGGGTGTAGCTTGGAGGAAGAATGTCCCTGGGTTCAATCCCCAGTCCCACAATATGAATGAATGCTGGGCATGATGGCACAGACTTGTAATACCAGTACTTGGGAGGCTGAGA
Source organism: Muscardinus avellanarius (assembly GCF_963383645.1). Taxonomy (NCBI): domain Eukaryota; kingdom Metazoa; phylum Chordata; class Mammalia; order Rodentia; family Gliridae; genus Muscardinus; species Muscardinus avellanarius. The sequence goes on from NW_027664465.1 coordinate 26,292, forward strand.
CAGGGGATTGCCGGATCAAGGCCAGCCTCAGCTACTTATTGAGGCCCTCTGCAACTTAGACTGTTTAAAATAAAATAAAATAGGACTGGGAGTGTAGCTCAGAGGTAGAAAGCCCCTGGGTTCAGTGCCTAGTACAAAAAGCAAACAAACACAAAACAAAAAATAAATAAATATAAAAGGCTGGGGGTGTAGGTTGAAGATATAGTGCCCCTGGGTTCTATCCCTCAGTACTAAAGAGAGAGAAAGAGAGAGAGAGAGAAACCTGATTCAAGCTCCTCGTCAGAACATCAGCCCTTAGAAGCTACCCAGGCCTGACTTCCAGAGCACAATGTCAGTGATGCATGAGCCTGCTAGTCTGGGCAGAGCCTGTGCCCAGGTTGAAGTAGGGTCTCTGGGGAGCAGCCTTAGCCCAGCCTCAGGGCATGGTGCTCCCTCAGGAAAGACAGTCCTCCTCAGGCCCATATTTTTTCACCCTCAGCCCTTCCTCCTGCTCAGGGCTGCAGAGTCCTGATGGGGACCAGGCCTGCCATTCAACCCACAGCTGCCTGGCATGCCTGGGGTTTTCTCAGCTGTGCTGTGTGCCTGGAAGGCACAGGGCTCCAGGAAGACATCACTGGGATCAGGCCAAGGCTGGCAGAGAGGGAGAGTGTTGCTGGACCATGCCTAACTCCTGCTGTGCAAGAATCTCCAAGACTGTGATTGCTGGGGAGGCCTTGCCATCCCCTGGGCAGCCAGCCATCACAAGGACTTCTCTGACCTCCCCTGGAAGGGCCGTAGGTGTGAGCAAATACCATATCCTCCAGATGCTTGTCTGATGTATGGAAATACATACATGACCTTCATGTATGAACTTCAAAAGAGTTCAGGCATGCTGACTTCACCAGCAAGAAGGCAAGAGAACTAACCATTTTTTTTCTTTTTCAGTACAGGGGATGGAACCCAGGGGCATTCTACCTACGAGCTACACCCCCAGTCCTATTTTTTAGAAGGCTGCCTCTTCGTTTTGAAGCTTTCCGGTTCACAAAAGGTAGGAATTCTTTTTTGGGACAGGACTCCTCAAGAGTGGAGGAGGCAGGAAGGTGGGGCTGCTGAGGTGCAGGGCTCTTTAACAAAAGGTTCATGACTTTGCTGGGGATCTTCTAGAACTCTGACAAAAGGTGAAGCTCTCTCAGGTTTAACCGTCTCAGGAACTTCCTGAGCCAGCCCATTATGATCTAAAAGTGTGGGCCTGGCTTTTTTAAGCATAACCAAGCTCTGTTATTACTCTGAATCTGAAGATTTCAGATTTTAAAACAATATATTCCTTTCCTTCCCGATGTGTCTCCTTTCTCCCTAAAATGTCATTTCTTCTATTCCACCTCACCACTAAGATAGCAGGCCTCTTTACTCACTGGTGAGGCTCAGTAGTAATGCTCCAGGTCGAAGCCCTGAGTTCAGAATATGCAAGTTCTTTTATGCACTTTCTTACTTACTCTTCAGAAGGGTGGCGTGATTGTGAGATTTGTTTTGCCTAGTGTAAACAGGAGGCAGAAGCACAATGGCAGTCATGTGCATTGTTTCTCTTTTCTCCAGAGTTATATGCTTTTTCTTGCAGGACCTACTCTGTTCACTTCAGAGGGAGCCTGTGGAAAAGACTAATGTACTCTTCTAGATTCTAGCCCAGAGGCATTATCAAGCAAATAGCCAGGCTCCTGCCTAATATGAAAAACTGAAGAACTCAGTAGCCTTTTTATTTTTTAGCTCTTCCTTCAGATAGGCATTTGTTCATTTATTAACATCAGAGTCAATAATACAATGCTAAAAATAAACATGCATCAATTATACAATACATACTATACCAGTATTGGGAAGAGGTATCAAAATGTATTAATGTGTCGGTATTTGAAAATTGTTTTGATAATCCAAAATGTAAAATATAGTCAGGGCCTGAGTGCTGTGCAGGCACTCAGGCAGGGAGGGGGCTGCAGCTATTACAATGCAGAGTTCCTCTCTGTCTTTGCCCTTCATTCTAATGATTAACCTATAGTAAAACTTTACAGTCAACTGAAGCCTTTAGTTCTAAAACTACAATAGAGCCAACCTGTGCCTCTGTTTACCTCCTCTCCTCTGTGATCCGGCCTGGGCAAAGGAAAGGTAAACTGTGTGCGGCTTCAGAGCACCCTAGTTGATGAGCAACTAATACTGCCCAATACAACAGAGACAAGGGCCAGGTAGATTCTTGACCCTTGCACTTAGTAAGTGCACTGTCCAGAGAAAAGGAGGCACCACCTGGCTAAGGAATAAGTAACTAGCCCATTGCCTTGGTAACGCTGACAAGAAAGATACCAATACAAGATCTATTTAAAGGCTGGGCTTCCCCAAAAGGGGCCAGAGTTCCATTTTCGGGCTCTCCAGCATGCGGGTCAGCATGTTGCTTTTTCCTTCTCCATTTCCTACTGCTCTATCTCCTACTGATTTCATAATAAAGATTTGTTAAAGCTGCACTGAGATGCCTATTAGTATTAATTTTTCTATTCAACAAATTTTAGTTGAATAAGAAAAAGAACCCCCACCATTCAAACGGCAACACATACTTACACAAAAACCTTCTGCCCAGTATAACCGGTGAATACAGTTGTTCCATTCCCCCTTAGTGCATTATATTTTCACAAGTAAAACAGAAAAGGACAATAATGAATTTAATGCCATTCAGCACCTTTAATAAAGTCGAAAGACAACATCTCCACTTATCAAGAAAAGTTGCATCTGTATCAACAAACATGTAAAGCTAACTATTTTTCTCATTTTTAACATGAACGATTTTATTTACATTACCCTTTACATCAATAACATTAAACAATATTTAAATATTATCTAAATTTATAAAAGGATTTCATACAATTCAACACTTAATTATCATGTCCATATGAGGAAGTCCAAGAATAAAGGTTTCTCTGGGAGCTGGTGTTAGGGCAGGGGTCCTGGAAAGCTCTTGAGGCATCCCATGTGCTTGTCTTCTCTGGAGTTTCCTTGACAAGTTCTGGCATTCGTTGGTTCTCCGTGGACGTAGGCTTGCAAAAATCTTCAAGCTGATTCTCCATTATTCTGAGAGAAAGAAAATAAAATAAACATTCAAAATAGCAACAATTAGGGAGGGTGGTAGCACATGCCTGTAGTTCCAGTTCTTGGGAGGCTGAATCAGAAGTATCATAGGTTCAAAGCCAGCCTCAGAAACTGAGCAAGACCCCTTTTCAAACTAAAAAATAAAATGGAGCTGGAGATGTATCACAGAGGTTGAATGCCCCTGGGTCCAGTTCCCATTACCACATACAATACTCACATTGCAACCTGGGGTCCTTTCACAGGCATCCACCTAGAGAACCCGATGGGCTCAGACATGACGAGGAGTCAGGGGGTGAGGGGAGGAGCCAGAGGAGTGGGACACATACCTGAGGACACAGATGCTGGCCTGGACCCTGTGCAGGAGGGACAGTGGCCAGAGGGAGCCGAGGCTTGCAAGATACAGAAATGTGGCAAGACAGGGGCTCTGGGTGAGTGACCATGTGTGGTATGGGCAACAGGGCAGACAAAGGCATTCATGCCCTCATCAGCCTGCGCCACCACCTCACAGGGCAGGAGCTCCAAGGCAGCGCATGGGAAGGAAACAGCTGGCCGCTGCCTGGGAGCAGGAAAAGCCTTGCCCAGCAGCACAGGACTCGAGAGGCCACCTCTTCTCAGACACTACCAGATGGTTCTGGAAAATGCTAGAGACTCGATTAGCAAGTGCGGGACAAGCACTATTGTTTTCATAGCAAGGCAGGAGGCTGAGGGAGGTGGTGACGTGCCAACTTGTCCAGAGTCGCTTTTCCTGTGAGCCATGGCTTCCTCGAGGTCCATGCTACTGGCCAAGCACCAGGCACAGCTTGGTTAAAAACATCCCCAAACCAGGCATGGTGGCGCACACCTGTACTTCCAGTACGTGGGAGGCTGAGACAGGAGGATCCCAGGCTAAGACCAAACTCAGGAAGTAGTGAGATTCTAACCAACCTAGTGAGACCCTGTTTCCAAAAAAAGAAGAATAAAATTAAATAGGGTTGGGGGTAGAGCTCAGAAGTAGAATGCTCCTTGGTTCAGCCTTCTGTATCTCTCTCTCTCTCTCTCTCTCTCTCTCTCTCTCTCTCTCTCTCTCTCACACACACACACACACACACACACACACACACACGTGGCACAATGGAATATGCACAATGTACATATATACAATGGAATATTATTCAGGCCAAGGGGGTTTTTACCAGAAAATTCTATGAAGCACTGACACAAAGGGCCTCCTGTTTGGTGGCTGTGATTGGGTGACCGTACCGTTTCTGTCGCTGCACCTTATCCAAGACCTCCTGCTTCTCTTGTATTATCCGCCTGAGGTGTCTTATCTCGAGCTGGTACTGGGCTTTCTGGTCGGCAAAGTCCATCTCCTGCTCTGCCATACGGTGAGAGATGCGGTCCAGCTTCCGTGCTGCCTGCCTCTTAGAGCTCTGCGAAGAGTGACTCAGTGAGCAAAGGGGCTGCTCCCTCCGGGCGCATTCCCTACTGCCCTGTGCACTGCCAGCCCACTAAGTTGAGGAAGCCCTAGATAAGGCAGATCTGGGAGGTGCATCTGGATCCTAAGAGTCATATATATAAGTGATAAAAAAGTTTCAGGTATAATAAGACCAAATATCATTTGTATTATGTCTGTTTGTTTGTGGTACTGTGGAGTGGACCACCGAGCCACTCGTAGCTACTCCTAGCTGTGGGCACTGTGAGATTTGATGGTAAGATTCAGGTGTGAGGTCTGACTACAGAGGACCGAGAACAAATGGACCCAGGAAAGGCACAAACATAAACACCTTGACCATCGCCTGCCCCTAGTCTCATGAACTCACCTCCTCTGGCCGGCATCAAGCCCACCAATTGGAGAAGTACATGACTGCTTTGCTCTCCCTGACTCCTAACACCCTACAAAAGGCCCAAGACTGTAAGGAGGGGACTCCTGACGCTCATGGACTCTTCTCCTGGTCACTTGCCTCCTCCCAGGTTTTAGTTCTGAACAAACCCTGTTCCTTGCCATCAAACTGTGTTTTCTTTGTCCCCATATAACCCAACACTAGCCCTTTTTCATTTTTAGGCAGGGTCTCACAGGTCTCCAACCTGTGTTCCTCCTGTCTCAATCTCCCACGAACTGGGCTTAACACCAGGCTATGCCAGTTTTTTGTTTTTAAATGCTGCAAATAATAGTAAACTTAAAATAGTAGCATCATTGAAAAAAACTGGATGTTTGTGAAATTAAACTACTAGGGCACTCTTTTTCTTTTCTTTCTTTTTATTGTGGTATGATAATTGAACTAAGAGTCACTCTACTTCTGAGCTCACCCTAAGTCCTATTTTATTTTTTATTTTGAAACAAGGTCTCGCTAAGTTATGGAGGGCCTCGCAAAATTGCTGAGGCTGGCTTTGAACCTGTGATCCTCCAGTCAAGGCCTCCCAAGTGAGGCAGGGCAGAAGACCTGCGAAGAGGAAGGATACAGCAGGACATCTGCATCACCTGTTGTGAGGTGGGGTGCAAGTGAAAGGAAGATGACAGATGGGTGGGCCCCAGGAAACCAGTGCCCACCAGCCCACCAGAGAACAATTCAAATTAAGGATAAAGACTGTACAAAAGCCACTGGTTCCCCCAAATCCAATTCTGACCAATCATAAAAGAGCAGATGGGAACCTCAGTAACCTTTAAAAGCCCTCTTCCCAAGAGGCATAGCTTGTTCAACTTCTTCATCAGTCCCAGACCAAGAGAAACAGATTAAAAACTCTTATTATTACTAAGTATTCATCTTTTCTTTGTATTTCCTTTAGTTTATACTTTATAAATCTTCTGTTTATTTCCTACATAGTATAAATTTTCTGCTGTGTTATTTACTACATAGATATTCACCCTACTATTTATTAATTGTAGTATTTAGTATTCATTATTAGTATTTATTTAGTATTATTTATTTACTTATTTATTTCATGTTATTGTTTATTTATTTAGTATCATTAGTATTTATTTATTGTGTCTCAGCTTCCCAAATACTGGGATTGTAGGTGAGTGCTACCAAGCCCGATTTATTTCTTACTTTGAAACAGGGTCTCAGTAAGTTGCGGAGGGCCTCACTAAGCAGCTGAGGCTGGCCACGAACGGGCAATCCTCCTGTCTCAGCCTCCCAACTACTGAGATTACAAGCGTGTGCCGGATTACAGTCCGGCGTAGGAGTCTACATTTGTAATTCCCCTTTCCCTTGTGAAAACGAGATCTCTGAGGCTAAAGGACTTACCTTCAACTCTTCCTCTAACCTTTCCAAGCGAGTATCGTCTCTTATGATTCTGTGACGAACTCTCGGGTTCTCACTTTCTTTACATTGACCCTGGCGAGAAAAGAAAGAACAAAAATAAATAGGCTCTCAGTTTTACAGAAAACTGAAAATATTTTTTTTTCATGTGGTACTGAGGGTAGAACACAGGGGCTCTGTACCACTGACCTGCACTCCTGGCCTTTTCTCACTTTGAAACTGGGTCTTGCATAATTTGCAGAGGCTGGACTCCAAATTGGAATCCTCCTGTTTCAGCCTCTCAAGTACTAGAGTTATAGGTGTGGGCTACCATGCCTGGCCTTGTGGCCTCCATTTGTTTTTTTATGCTTGGCCCACAAAGAGGAGGGATAAAGGAGGACCTTCAGTTCATCATGGAAGCCTGTGATGCTCCGTGACCCATGGGGGAAGTACAAGGCCTGGATGCCTTCCTGTCCTGCCGTACAAACAAGGTGGCTTTGCATGTATTTATGGTGGCACTGAGATGTGGTGGGAAGGTCCTCAGGAATGTTTGCTGTATGAATAGGTGTGCTTACCACAAGCTTTTGCTTTACTCTCTTACCATCCCAGTGGGTAAGCCCAGTGGCAAAGCAGAAGAGAAAGCAAACACGAAGTGCCAATCCAGAAAACACCTGTGAGTTTGGCACTTTGGAAGGCAGCTATGCTAACCACTGTACCACCAACGCAAGTTTGGCACTTTGGGTGTGATGGCAACTTTTTAGGAGAATGGGCTTTGGGGCCAGAACATCTGAGTCTTCTCATGGTTCCTGAAATGCTGCATCAAAGTCAAACCAATGGATTTTTAGAAGACTCAGGAAGCCAGGCACAGTGGTGCACACCTGTAATGCAGTACTTGTGAGGCTGAGACAGGAGGATCGCGGGTTTGAAGACAGCCTCAGCAAGTATTGTGATGCTGTCAGCAACTTAGCAAGACTGTTTCAAAATAAAAAATAAAAAGAGGGCTAAGGTGTAGCCCTTGAGTTCCATCCCCAGCACTACACACACACACACACACACACACACACACACACACACACACACACCTCTCTCTCTCTCTCTCTCTCTCTCTCTCTCTCTCTCTCTCTCTCTCTCTCTCAGAATTTAAAAATCACCAATAACGTATGACCAGACTTACCACACTCCTACAAGCAATCATAACTGTTTTATTTCAGTGTTTCAGTACTGGAGATGAAACCCAGGGGAATTTTACCTCCAAGTTACATCTCTAACCCTTTTTTGTTTTGTATTTTGAAATAGGGTGTCACTGAGTTGCTGAGACTACCCTTGAGATGCTCCTGACTTAGCCTCCTAAATACTGGGGTTACAGGCATGTGCCACCACACTGGCTCCAGCAATTCTAATTCTAAAAAGTGTTCTGTAATATTTAGTACAGAGTGGTTTTTTAAGACTAGTTAGTGGTTTTTTTTTATTAAAAAGAAAGATCAGCTGGGAGTTGTGGTGCACACTTATAATCCCAGCATTTGGGGGCTGAGACAGGAGGATCACAATTCGTGGACATCCTCTGCAACTTAGTGAGGCCCTTTGCAAACTAGTGAAACCCTTTTTCAAAATAAAGACTAAAAGCCGGGCGTGGTGGTGCATGTTGTTAATCCCAGGATTTTGGAGGCTGAGACTAGAGGAGAGACTAGATGATCGCAGTTTGCAGATAGCCTCAGCTACTTAGTGAGGCCCTTTGCAACTCAGTGAGACCCTGTTTCAAAATAAAGAATAAAAAACGGGTCAGGGGTTGTAGCTTTTCAGAGGTTGAATGCCCTTGGGTTCCATACCCAGACCCATATATATATATATATATATATATATATATATATATATATATATATATATATGTCTGGGGTGTATCTTGGAGGTAGAATAATGTTCCAGGGTTCCATGCCCAGTACTGCAAAAAGATTAAAGATCAGCTGGGCCTGGTAGAACACTCTTCTAATCCTAGAACTTGGGAGGCTGAGACAGGAAAATCACAGTTTTGAGGCTATCAAGTCTCTCAGCAACCCAGCAAGACCATGTTTTAAAACAAAGATAAAAAGGCTGGGTATCTAATGCACGGGTACGATGCATCTGAGTTCAGTCCTCAGTAAAACACACACACGCACATGCACACACACACACACACACACACACAATGTAAATAAATAAAAGTCAACATTTCCCAAGAGCTGCCTGTTTTTATTTATTTATTTATTTATTTATTTATTTATTTATTTATTTATTATTTTTGCACTACTAAAGATAGAACTTAGGGACATTCTACCTCTGAGCTACACCCCCTGTCCTATTTTTTATTTTTTTTATTTTGGACCAAGGTGTCACTAGGTAGCAGAGGGCCTCACTAAATAGCCGGGGTAGCCACGCGAATCTGCAATATTCAGGTCTTAGCCTCCAAGTCCTGGGATGACGAGCGTGTACCACCACGCCCAGCTACAGCTGCCTGCTTATACTTCAGTGCTATATAAACAAGGACTCAAAGGGGATGTCTATTTTCCCAAGGAGGAGCTTAATATCTTTCTAACAATTAGGAATGGGCCTATGGCATGTCTAGACACTTTCCACACCTCATTCAACCCTGGAGAAGAAGGTACTTCCAGGCTTGCTGGTTTCTGATTCATTCAGTTATTACTCCAAATCCTATACTAGAAGAGATTGCAACCTGCCTTATTCAAACATGCTTACATGTATAGAAGCACGAAGTGTTCAATGTAGAAAAACATAAACTGCAGATCAGTGAGAAGACTTTCTAAAGAAAAATCACCTGGAATTCTATGCCTTGGCGATAACTCACTGGGGTAACTCCTATCAGACCTTTTTCAGTGCGTATGGCTGGGCATAGCATCTGTCTTCTTTCAACACACAATCCGCTCATGTCTTTTCCATCAATGCAGACATGTTTAGAATCCTGCCCACATGTCACTACTGCTGGCTGTGTAGTGTGCCATCCTCTAGGACATCAACACCTGACTAAGTCCCTCCCTGGGACTCACTGCAGCTGCCTCTTTGTGCCCTTTCAACTATGTCCACACGGTGACCTCTAAACTATGGTTGGTTGGTTTGTTCATTTACTTAATTTTTTTTTTTTTGCAGTACTGGGGATGGAAACCAAGGGCATTTTTACCTCTGAGCTATACCCCCGGCTCTCCTTTTTAAAATTCTTTATTTTGAAACAGGGTCTTACAAAGTTGCGGAGGGCCTCACTAAGTAGCTGAAGCTGGGCTGAACCGCGATCCTCCTGTCTCAGCCTCCCAAGTACTGAGATTACAAGCATGTGCCACCACGCCCAGCTGTTTTTGTTTTTAGTGTGGTACTGGGGATGGAAGCAGAGCTTTACAACATGCTAAGCCTATGTTCTGCCCCTGAGCTAAATCACTAGTCCTGTCTACGATTCCCATGTTTCATATTCAAACAGGGAAAATATTAGATAGCATTAAAAAGATAACAAAGATGCATCCGCAGACATACTAAATACAAGATGACTACCATTCCGACTTAGTTAAATGGACAAATCCTCTTATTTTACCTTCTAAAATAACAACTGCCATTATTTAAGTGTGTGGGTTACTTGCCTTTCAAAAAAGTGTTTAGCCAAGCATGGTGATAGACGCCTATAATGCCACTACCTGGAAGGCTGAGACAGGAGGATCACAGATTTGAGACCAGCCTCAGCAACTGAATAAGACCTTGCTTCCAAAGACACATATATACATATATACATACATAGCACATACATATATACATACTGTGAAAACATAATTAGACCTTTTCTTTTTTTTATGGTGCTGGGGATGGAACCCAGATGCTTTCTGCCTTTGGGCTATATTCCCAGACCTATTTTCTATTTTATTTGGAAACAGGGTCTCACTAAGTTGCTGAGAGCCTCACTAAGTAGCTGAGGCTGGCTTTGAACCTGTGCGATCCTCCTGTCTCAGCCTCCCAAGTACTGAGATTGCAAGTGTGCGCCACCACGCCCGGCTAATCAGATCTTTTCTATCAAAGAAATAACTAGCCCACCAAGTGTTGTGTACATGTATGTCACTGACAACATGATTTACATTGTGATATGAGACTATAATGCACCCAAAAGAGCAAATTATAAAATAGATAAATAAGTTTTTAAAAAGAAATAACGTCTTAAGCTCCATTTCTTAAAACCATCATTCTGTAATATTGTGGGCACTTATTTTTTTGTAAAGTCAGAACTCCTGGAAATTACAAGTGCCAACCCCTCTTCTGGCATCCCCTTCAGTCAATGACATAAAGATTTTAGGCAGGCGTGGTGAAGCCAGCTTGTAATCTCAGCATTTGGGAGGCTGAGACAGGAGGATCGTGGTTCGAGAACAGCCTCAGCTACCTAGTGAGGCCCTTTTTACTGTTTCAATAAAGAAAAAAGTGAGACCCTGTTTCAAATAAAGAATTTAAAAAAATTACGGCTGTTGGTGTAGCTTGCAAGTAGAACACCCCTAGGTTCTATCCCCAGGACAGTTAAAAAAAAAAAAAAAAAGATTGCAAGGCTATGCTCGCACCAAAAGAAGTGCAGCACGGGAGCCTCAGGCTGGACATAAAAGACCCAGCAGGTTTCCACCATTTTGTTCTTGCCCACTCGACTTTACTGGTGGCAAGTGCGTTTTGCAAACAGTAAATTCTAGCTGGGCGTGGTGGTACACGCAGGCACTTGGGAGACCGAGACAGGAGGACCATAGGTTTGCAGCCAGCCTCAGCTACTCAGTAGGGGCCTTTGCAATTTACTGAGACCCTGTTTCAAAATGAAAAAATAAGGCTGGGGATATAGCTCTGAAGTACAATGTCCTCAGGTACAATCCTTAGTTCCATAAAAAAGTAAAATTGCCTTGCTGAGCCACTTTTAGACATGTGTCTTTTCTTACGGCACCAAGGAAATTTATTTCTAACAATAAATACATACATTAAAAATGGGGCTGGAGGTACACCGCAGAGGTAGAATACACCTGGGTTCAATCCCTAGCCCCCCCCACACAAACATTTTTGGCTATTATTGAAATTTTAAAATAGGAAGCTTTTCATAGACTAGCTTAAATATAAGCTTTTTTTTTTGTGGTACTGGGGATTGAACCCAGGGACATTTTTAATCCAATCTACACCTCCAGTGCGATATTTTATTCTTTATTTTAAAACAAGTTCTCACCAAGTTGTGGAGGGCCTAAGTACCTAAGCCTGGCCACGAACCTAGATCCTTCTGTTTCAGCCTCCCAAGTACAGGAATTATAAACATGTGTCACCACACCCAGCTTTAAAAATACTCTTAAAGTCACATTTGCAAAAAAAAAAAAAAAAACACAAAAAACAAAAAAAACTCACATTTGCATATTAACTTGCAGTTTACTAGAAACAACTTTCAGGAAACTTACCAGACGTATAAGAAGACTATCTCGTTCGTGGGCCATATTTTCTGTCACGGAAATAAGGTTTTCGAGGTGCCAGGTTGCAGACTCTTCGCCCCTCATGGCACTTTTCAGTGACTTCTTCAGTATATTAAGTTCATTTTGAAAGTCCTTAGAAAGTTCCCTAGTAATCATAAATAAAAAAATTCATTAGTTTTCATGACTATGGCACACTGAATAGCTGTAGTATAAAAACAGCCACAATGTTTATACCATTCCTGGGACTAGAGTGTATGTAGTTCAGTGGTAGACCACTTGCCTAGCATGTGCGAGGCCTTGGGTGCAATCCCCAGCACCATTCAAAAATGAAAAATGAAAAATCAAATGCTATTGTTCAACAACCTATATTTTTGACTCAGTTTCAGGGTGAGATGAGGTAAGTGGGTTTTGTTTGAAACAAAGCAGAAGTTTTGACTCCAAATCAGGTTACCAGAACTCATAAAATACGTATCAATGAGTAGGTTAGTTAAATATCATTCCATTAACATTTTGGCTCATGTTATGGAAGGTACTTTTAAAAGAAGGGATTCAGCAATTCCAAAGTAGACTCTGGGAAAGTGGTTAAGAAAGAGCTGCTACAACGTTCAGGTCTTACGGTTGGCATCTGATCACCAACAGTAATGGAAATGCACATCTGAGAAATGTTTAAGGTTTTACAAAGGCTTTTGCTGTACTTGTATTCTGATGTCCAGTAATCTCCATTACTCTTTTCCAGTTTATAGCCACTGATACAAAAGAAAGAGATAAAACAAAGGAAATAAATTCTTCTTCAGCTGTCCTTTTTTAAACTATCGGGAAAGAACATAATCAAAGGTGGGGGAACATAGGACTAGGAATGTACATACCTCTTTATTTTCCTTTCCTCTTCAATTTCTGTCTCCAGTGCTTGGTTTCTGGCTGTCAGATGGTTCTTCTCCAGAAGCAGGCTCTCTTTCTGTCCTTGCAGGCCTGTCAACTCCTGAATCAGTTCTTCCATCTTCGCACTTGCTCTCTCCTCTGCCTCCTGCAGCTGGCTGAAGGACAGACACAGAACAGTATGGGTGTGGTGCAGGCAAGCTAGGACAAGGCCATCACTGCCAGGAAGTGGTCACCAGCCCAGCCCCTGGTGAGTGGTCTGCAAGGCCTCTGAGGACAAACCGCTCAATCCGATGCTCTAGAAAGCCTGGCTCAAGCTGCTGGAGGAAAGGAGAGGGGGTGTGGCCAGGCAAACACTTTTTGGACACTGATGACCTAACCCTTTGTTTACATAGAGTTTTGCCTATGTCTGTGTACATACACTCACTTATACCCTATTGGAAAAAAATCTAAGACAGCTCAATGTTTTCACATGCTTATAACTGCCAGAAAATAAACTTAATACTAAAACAAATTTCCTTTAATAACATTGTAACTATTGGGCTGGGGACATAGACCAGTGGTTGAGTACTTGTCTAGAACCAAAAAAAAAAAAAAAAAGAAGAAAGATAGAGAGAGAAAGAAATAGAAAAAGAATAATGTTAGTAATGTAACTAAGAACATGTTTTTATGATAAAAGAAACAAAGAACAAATGGAACCCTTGTTTGTTGACCACTAGTTCTGTTGTTAAGAAGTCTGCATAGAGGACAACTTGAGACAGGAGCTCTATACTTGGCAACCCAGCCAAGTACAGGAGAATGGATGATTTTTCAGTGTAGTTTGTCAATTGTAACATATAAAATACAGAACTCAGCCTGGCGTGGTGTTTCACACCTGTAATTCAGTTCTTAGGAGGCTGAGAGAGGAGAATTTAGGTCTGAGACCAGACTCTCAGCTTTACAGCAAGACCTTGTTCCAAACAAAAAATAGAGAAAGGGCTGAAGGTGTGGCTCAGATGTAGAATGTCCCTGGTTTCAATCCTTAAAAAACAAAACAACACACACACACACACACACACACACACACACACACACACACAATTCAGAACTCAGATCTCTAGGTGAAATCTAACTTAACAAGCTCGGTGATACAGGCTTGCAATCCTAGTACTTGGGAAGCTGAGACAGGAGGATTGCAGGTTCATGGCCAGTTTTTCCTTCACTCAGAAAGCCTGGAAACTGAAAGGGCCGCCCATTTTCTGTAATTGTCTAAGTTTAGGATTACTCCACAAATTCTTGTGCCTGAACCAAATGTAATAGCAAAGGTAAGTCCATTTTAAAACCTGGCAACTGCCAGGTGTGGTGGCACTCACTTGTAATCCCAGCACTTGGGAGGCTGAGACAGGAGGATCCTGCAGGTTCAAAGCCAGCATCAGCTATGTAGTGAGACTCTCAGCAAGCTAGTGAGACCTAGTTTCCAAATAAGATATAAAATAGGTCTGGGAGTATAGCCCAGAGATAGAAAGCCCTTGGGTCTAACCCCAGTACCACAATAAAATAAATAAAATAAAATGAAATAAAATAGAACCTGGCAACCATCTTCAACTCCCCCTGACCTCAAACCCCATGATACTGAGTAACAAAACAACATGGCCTTGCATACTTGTACACCAGATAAGCTAACTGCAAGCTTCTGCTTCTGTAAGCCTGCTTGCTTATTTTAGCAGAATAGATGGATCATCCACTTGTGGTTCTCTTCCTTTATAAACCTCTACCCCCTGCGAGTTGGCACACCCCTCCACTCAGATTTCTAGACTGAGGGTACTGCTGCTGGAACAAGAAATAGCACCAGTGAGCCCACCGGTCAGAGCGGGAAAACCTGATGATACACAGGACACTGGACGGAATCCTCAGAAGAATACTGCTGCCTACAATGGGCTAGCCCAGCCCTAGGAGAAAGGCTGTTTGGGCCCAGCCTGGCAAGGGCACACTTTGAATGAGTTCAGCCACTCTCTAACTTAAGTATGTACATCAGAGCAAAATCTAACCTACTTAAGCAGTGTGATCAGTGACCACGTACTCACACACAGTGTACACTATTGTGTATCAAATCCAGCAGGAATGTAATAATAATACAATTCATAACTGGGAGGAAACAAATTCAACAGAAGAGATGTAGAAGTGAGAGGGACAGTGCCATTGGCAGATGAAGGCTTTGCACAGCTACTTAGATAAGTACCCCACTGGTCGCAGAAAGTAGAGTAAACCAGGCTGTTAAAAAGAGAAAAAGAAAATACAAAGACTTCACTGTCTCTGCTCTCTGTCCTCTCCGTCTCATCCATGGATATTGGCTTCTGACCTATTTTTCAGCTCAGAACTGCCATCTTCAGTGATGTCTAATCTATATAAATCTATACAGTGAATTATTTGGAGGGGTCACTGGGGATTATACCCAGGGGCATTCTATCTCCAAGCTAGACCCCTAGTCCTTTTTATTTATTATGTTGAAACAGAGTCTCACTAAATTGCAATACTCCTGCCTTATCCTTCCAAGTACTAGGATTATAGGTGTTTACCACTGCACCCAGCCCATTTACTAAATTTCTTTTTCGTTTTGATACTAGGAATTGTGCCCAAGCACAATTTTACCCATTTTCCCTCCAAGCCACACTCCCGGTCTTTTAAAATTATTTTTCTTTTGAAACAGGACCTCACTAAATTGCTGAGGCTGGCCTCAAACTTTTGGCCCGCCTGTCTCAGCCTCCTAGACTGGGATTATAGGTATGTGCCACCATACCTGTTTGAACTCTTAATTTTGATTATTGTGTTTTTCCATTTGTATATACCTGTGTACCCAGGTACCGTGGTATACAACTGTAATCCTAGTACTTGGGAGGCGCAGATAGGATCACAGGTTCAAGGCCAGCAGCACAGGAACAATAAAATCCTGTTTCAAAAGGAAAAAATTAAGCTGGGCATGATGGTGCATTCCTGGGATCTTAGTACTTAGGAGCCTGAGACAGAGAATTGCAGGTTTTACGACTTTCTCAGCAACGTAGCAAGCCTCTTAGCAACCTCTCAAGATCCTATTTCGAAAAATAATCAGAAAGGGCTGGTAGAATGCCCCTGGGTTCAATCCCTACTACCACAAACACAAATAAATAAAAATTAAGTGGGGCTGAGGATATATCTCAGGGGTAGAGTGCCTGTGGGGCAAATATCGAGTACTGCAAAAGGAAAAAAAATTCTATGTATTATAGCTGCTTTCCATGTCAAAAAGAGTTGTGTATGACATCATATGTAAAAGTTGCTTTAAATTCCATTTTATGGCCAGTTGTGGTGGCATAGGCTTGTAATGCCTATACTTGGGAGGCTGAAACAGGAGGATCATACAGGTTCAAAGCCAGCCTCAGCTACTTAGTGAGGCTAAGGCTCTCAGCAACTTAGTGACACCTGTTTCCGAATAAAATATAAAAAGTAGTTCTGGGATTATAGCCCAGAGGTAGAAAGCCTCTGGGTTCCAACCATAGTACCACACACACACAAAAAAAACTTCCATTTTATGATCCATCCTCCCTCCCTCCCTCCCTTCCTGCCTTCCTGCCTTCCTGCCTTCCTTTGGTACTACTGGGGACTGAATCCAAGGGCATTCTACCTCTACAATATCCCTATTCATTTTAATGTTTTTGTTTTGAGGCAGGGTCTTCCTATGTTGCTGAGGCTGGCCTTAAAACTTGATCAAACTGCCTCGGCCCCCCAAGTACTGGAATTACAGGCATGTGCCACCATGCCTGGCCACAGTTCTACCTTAAAAACATATTGGCCATTTGGGGCCAGGTTTGGTGGTCCATGCCTGTAATCCTAGTACTTGGGAGGCTGAGACAGGAGGATTAAATTTGGAGGACAGCCTCAGTCATTTAGCAAGGCTGTTTCAAAAAATAAAATAGGACTAGGGTTGTAGCTCAGAGGTAGAATGCCAAGGGTTTCTATCTCCAGTACCACAAGAATAAGTAAATAAATACATAGGGCTGGGTATAGCCTGGAAGTAGAATGCACCTGGGTTCAATCCTTAGCGTGTGTGCGCACGCGCGCGCACACACACACACACACACACACACACACACACACACATTCTTTGCCATTCTCATTCTTACACACCTGTGTGGAAAAAAACACACACAGGAAAAAACTCAGCAGCTGGATCCAGTGGTATGTGTCTGTGGCCTCATCTACTCAGGAGACTGATGTGGGAGGATCACTTGAGCCCAAAAGTTTGAGGCCACCCTGGGCAACATAGTGAGAATCTGTCTCAAAACAAAACAGAACCGAACAAAACAAAAACAACAGCCTCTCTGCACTGCCGTGACAGCAGGCAAAGTGCCTCACTGGTGCCTGGGCAGATGGTAAGTGTTTACCTTTTTAAATCGTTTACAATCGAGGTGTGGGTTTCCATTGCTATCATGCCATCCACTTGTGCCTGGAGCTTTTGGCATTTGTCCTTTAGACGCTCCTTCCTCTTCCTGCTCTTCATCAGCGCCTCTTCCTGGACCTGTGTTTTCTTCTCCAGGAGCTTCAGTTTTTTAACCAGGAGAGAAACTGAAAGCAAAAGCAAGTGATACAGACTTGGCACAGAACAGCAAAAAAAGGAGTACTAACTTCCAGGAAATACTAATGAAAGTCAACTTGTAAGAATGATCTTTTAAAACAAAGTTTTGGGTTAGCCAGGCATAGTATATTGCAGATATAGGCCTGTAATCTCAGCACTTGTGAAGCTGAGACAGGAGGATTACAGGTTCAAGGCCAGCCTCAGCAGCTTAGTGAGGTCCTCTGGAACTCAGTGAGACCCTGTTTCAAAGTGAAAAAAATAACATAAAATAGGCCTGTGGGTACAGTTCAGAGGCAGAATCCACCTGGGTCAAATCCCCAGGAACACACACACTAAATATAAATAAAATTGAACAAAGAATAAAAAGGGCTGGGGGTATAGCTCAGAGGTAGAAATTCCCTGGGTTCAATCCCTAGTACTACAAAGTACATAAATTAATTACTTAACTAATTAATTTAAGGGTTATAAATTAATACCAAATTCAGCCAGGTGGAAGTGCATGCTTGTAATTTCAGTACTTGGGAAGCTGAAAGATGGCAGGTTTGAGACCAGCTTCAGCAACAGAGCCTCTCAGCAACCTAGCAAGACCCTGTTTCCAAATAAAAACAGTTCTGTGGGTATAGCTCAGAGATAGAACGCCCTGCTTCAATCTCTGGTACCACACACACAAAATAAATGAGTAAATTTATTTAAATAAATATTGAAAAACATCACTTCAAAAATGAGGTCTTAATTTGTGTGTGTGTGTGTGTGTGTGTGTGTGTGTGTGTGTGTGTGTGTGTGTTGGTACTCGATTTTTTAGCTCTGGGCTATACTCTCAGACCTATTTTATATTTTATTTGGAAACAGGGCCTCACTAAGTCGCTGGTCCCCATTTAAGGATACAGTAGAGATGTTGTGGCTTACCTTCTTGAAGGTGTTTCTCACGAGTGTCTTTGGCTTTCTCTTCCAGGATTTTCAATTGATCTGCCACGGCGCTGCTTTCCTTCCAAATCACTTCTACTCGATTAAGAAACAGACACCTACAGTTGATTCACAAAATTAAATACTTCCAGTCAGGTACCGAGTTAAGAGAGAAACACACTGAAAGCAACTGATGTGGTGTCAGTAATAAATATCTGAAGATATTTTCATATTTAATCATTAGTAACAGCAAATTCAGCCATTTGTATTGAATGGGGAAAAGAACCACAATGAAATTTGAATTATGGGCTGCTTTAGTAACTTTTATTGTTTTGCTTTTGGTGCTGGAAGGAACCCAGGATCCTAAGTGCTCTAAGCAGATGCTCCACCACTAAGCTAAGTCTCTAGTCCTTGAGTAATTTTTTTTTTGTATTGGGGTTAAAGCCAGGGGCCTCCTGTGCCCAAGGTACATCCCCAAACTCTTTTTACTTTTTACTTCGGAATAGGATCTTGCTAAATTGCGGAGGTTGGCTCTGAACCTGCAATCCGTCTGTCTCAGCCTCCCAAGCACTGGGATGACAGGCATGTACCTCTGTGTTCAGCTTGAGTGGTGTGTGTGTGTGTGTGTGTGTGTGTGTGTGTGTGTGTGTGTGTGTGTTCTCATGCACAAGTTCCTTGGGTACTTGGAATTGAACCAAGAGGCATTCTACCTTTGACCTACCCCAATCAGCCTTTCTCTCTCTTTCTCCTTCCTTCCTTCCTTCCTTCCTTCCTTCCTTCCTTCTTTCTTTCTTTCTTTCTTTCTTTCTTTCTTTCTTTCTTCCTTTCTTTCTATCTATCTTAACTTACCTACTTGGTGCTAGAGAATGAACCCAGGGGCTGAACTACAACCCTAGCCCTGTTTTGTTTTTTACTTTGAAACAAGGTCTCACCAAGTTGTGGAGGACCTAAGTGGCTGAGGCTGGCCACGAACCTGTGATCTTCCTGTCTCAGCCTCCCAAGTACTGGGATTACAACATGCACAGATTTTTTTAAATTTATTTTGAAACAGGGTCTCCCTATGTTGCTGAGAATCTTTCTACTTGTTGAGGTAGGAAGCGATCCTCCACTCTCAGCCTCCCAAGTACAAGTCATGAGCCAGCATGCACAGCTATTAAGACTTCTTTTCTTTTTTGTTTTTTCTCTTTCTTCCTTTCTTCCTGTATTTCTTTCTTTCTTTCTTTTTTCTTTTTTTAGTAATACTAGGGTTGGAACCCAGAAACATTCTGGAAACAGAGATATACCCCTAGCCCTATTTTTTCTTACACGGAGTCTTACTTAGTTCTGGAGGGCCTCTTTAAATTGCTGAGGCTGGCGTTGAACCTACAATCCTGCTATTACAGCCTCCCAGTACTGGGATTATAAGTGTGTACCACCTTGCCCAGGTTTTGATTGACTCTTTTTTTTTCTTTGCAGTCCTGGGAAAGGAACTCAAGGGCATTGTACCTCCGAGCTACACCTCCAGCCCTATTTTTTATTCTTTATTTTGAAACAGGGTCTCACTGAGTTGCAAAGGGTCTCATTAAGTAGTTGAGGCTGTTTGCGAACCATGATTCTCCTGTCTCAGCCTCCCAAATGCTGAGATTATAAGTGTGCACCATCATGCCCAGCTCGAGTGACTTTTTAAAAGGTTAAATTTCTATGCCGATAATCCCAGTACATGGCACGCTAAAACAGGGAAATTTACATGTTTAAAGCCAGCCTCAGCAATTTACATAGGCTCTCAGCAATTTAGCAAGATCCTCTTTGCAAATAAAGAATAAAATAGGTAAAACAGGGCTGGGGGTATAGAACGCTTCTGTGTTTGAGTATCAGTACCAAAAAAAAAAAAAAAAAACACCAAAAAAATGGGACGGTAGTATAGCCCAAGTAGGTGAGCATGTGCTCATGTGTAAAGCCATAAATTGGTCCCCAGCACAAACTAATTATAGCTGTGGAAAATGAAAAATTTTAAGCATATAAAAAGATAATAACTCAGCGTGGTGGTGCACACTTGTAATCGTAGCATTCAGGAGGCTGAGACGAGAGGATCACTGTTAGTGGATAGCCTCAGCTACTTGGTGAGTCCCTCCAAAACTTAATGAGACCCTGTTTCAAAATAAAGAATAAAAAATAGGTCAGGGGTGTAGCTCGGAGGTCAAATGGACCTGGGTTCCATCCCCAAACCCACAAAATAAAATAAAATAATGAAAAAATAAAAAGAGAATAAAATAATAAACTCCCAAATATATAATATGCAGCTTACATAATCATCAAATTGACCATTTAAAGCTGGGAGTGGCGGTGCCTGTTATAATCCCAGCACTTGGGAGGATGAGACAGGAGGATTGCAGGTTTGCAGCTAGCCTCAGCTACTTAGTGAGGCCCTCTGCAACTTAGTGAGACCCTGTTTCAAAATAAAAAAACTAAGACTAGAGTGCAGCTTGGAGTTAGAATGCCCTGGGTTCAATTCCCAATACCACACACACACAAACTGACCATCCTATTTCATCTACATAAACCTACAGTCCCTA
This sequence comes from Muscardinus avellanarius, assembly GCF_963383645.1. NCBI lineage: Eukaryota > Metazoa > Chordata > Mammalia > Rodentia > Gliridae > Muscardinus > Muscardinus avellanarius. The sequence continues at coordinate 46,975 of NW_027664465.1, forward strand.
CATCCAGTACATTATTTTAAAGCCCGTGGGAAATTTTAAAGTGTTTACAAAGTTCTCATTTTAATTAAAAGTACCTTACATAATCAGTAGCATACTTGCACAAAACAACTACAGTGTTAGAAGACTTTGAAATTATTTCTTAAAACTGGACAAATATGACGGGTATACTGGCACACACTTATAATCTCCGTACTTGAGAGTTGAGACAGGAGGATTGCAGGTTCCAAGCCAGCCTCAGCAACTTAGTGAAGCTCTCAGAAACTTAGGGAGACCCTGTTTCCAAATAAATAAAATAGGTCTGGGAGTGTAGCCCAAAGATAGAAGGTCTCTGGGTTCCATCCCCAATATCTAAAAAAGAAAAAAAAGTGTACAAATAAACCTTAATTTCACCATCCTTACAGATGGTCTGCTGTATAACTCCATCCCGGAGTTCCTGGAAGCCCTTCTACCTCCGGGATATACTCCCACGGGCTACAGTCCCAAACCTATTTTTTTACTTTTTTATGTGGAAATAGGGTCTCTTAAGCCAGCGAAACTGTCTCTGAACCAGCGCGATCCTCCTGTTTCCGCCTCCCAAGCGCAGGGATTACAAGCGTGTGCCACCACGCCTGGTAAAAATTTCTTGATTTTCTACCTTTAGGTGTCTGTGTGGAACTGTGGATTGAATCCAGGGACAGTCTACCCCTGACCTACACTCCCAGCTCTATTTTAGTTTTTAATTTTGAAATACAGTCTTGCTAAAGGACCAGACTCTGGTGGTAAATCCGTAGTCCTCCAGTTTCAGCCTCCTAAGTACTGTGATTACAGGTGTGTGCCACCATTCCCAGTTAGGATTTTCTGCTGTAAACTCTAAAAGTCAGGTCAAGGAAGAAGAAGAAAAAGGTAAAAGGAACCATGTGGTGAGCCCCTTGGCTGTGAGGCCTCTGCAGGCCAGCGCCTTGGCACAGTGGGGTGTTCGCCTGCTGCTTGCACAGGGAAGAGGGCAGCTGCCCCACTCCTGTCCCACACAGGGTGGCTCTACTGTGGCCTGCTTTGCAATGTTGGACTTCCTTAGAAGACTCCATTACTAGTTTGTTCTTCCTTCCTTCCTCCCCTCCCTCAACTCCCTCCCTTTTTTCTGTTTTTAATAACAGACATTCCCTCATTCAAAAATAAGTCAAAAACTTCAGATTTGGTTTAAAACTCCCTCAAACGTATTGGCCAAGAAACAGGCCCATTAAGCCTGAGGTTACCCAGCTGGTCAGGGAAAGTTAGGAAAAGAAATGTAGAGAGATTAGCTGCAGTCCAGGAGGGCACTGCTTCTACTAACGTGTGGAGTTCACCGTGAGCCAAGGACTGTGCGCAGGCCTAGCAGTCACAGGCTGCACAAAGACAGGAAGCAGCCTGGAGGCTGGAGGAGGGGACTCCCAGGGTCCAGAGCTCAGGGTCCCCCAGCTCAGCCCCTCACTGCACAGCCACCATGCCAGGCGAGGGTAAGAATCTCAATACACATAGCGCCGGGGGATGGGGCAGGACCGGCGCCTTGAATGCAGGCCGGTCCTTCTTCCCTTTATCTTACTCATGCAATATTTTTATTGTAAGAGAACATAAAGGGGCATGACCGTGGCTGTGCAGGAGGCTGGGGGTAGACCGTGCAGCTCCAGGTTCTCAGGAGGCCTGCGGAGGCCTGAGCCCAGGCTTACTGAGCCACCTTCCTGCCTTTCTTGCACATCGAGAAACCCTCCTAGGAGAGACCTACTTGGGACTGTGACAGAAGAAAATCCCAAGTTCAACAGGGAGGTCAAGTACACCAGAGTCCAGTGGCTGCCCAGTCTGTCCTCACAGACACACCAGTGACCATCAAACCACAGAGACCCAGACGAACAGGAAGAACACTGACGGCTCACTACTAGAATACTGCACACTGAAAGTGAAAGCTATTTCATTTTCTTCAGTGACATAAGGACATTTTAAAAATGCTAAATTGAACATACCTACTCAAAGCAAATAGTTTCTTTCCTTAGCTCTGCCTGGACATTGCTGCTAGACTTTTCATGATAAATACTTTCTCTAATGCATTAAATAGGTATTTATTCTACTGTGCTGGATGCAGGGTCCCACACTAAGATGAATAAGATATAGCCTCAGCCTTTGTGGAGGGCAAAGGAGACAGACCTGGATACAGATCGAACAAGAAGACATCATGTGGTAGGTAACTGGCAGGACCAGTGTTTAGGATGATGTCAGAAACAGATGAGAGAGCAGTAGATCTGGGGTCAGGGACAGTGATGGCAGGTGCCTTAGAGCAGCTCCCGGAAGCTCAGAGGACAAAGAGAAGGAACCAGCATGGGAAGCAGGATTGGAGTGCGGGGACACTGCCTTGTGTGCATGCCTTATGCTGGACCTCCTGTTTCAAAATCCTAGGAGCAGTTAAAGGACGTCTAAGGCTTGCAGTGGAAAAATTGCCCTAGAAAAACACCACCTTAGAAAATAAAATGGGAAGCCAGCCGTGGTGGTGCAAGGCTGTAACACCAGTACCTGTGAGGCTGAGAGAGGAGGATTGCCGGTTCAAGGGCAGCCTCAGCAAGTAGTGAGGCTCTCAGCAACCTAGCAAGATCCTGCTTCAAAATAAAAAGAAAATTGGGCCGGGAATGTAGCTCAGAGGTAGAATATCCCTGAGTTCAATCCCTACTAACACACACAGAAAAAAATAGAATAGTTTACCTGCACCTTATTGTACCTTATCAATTTCTTAGCAACTCTTGTTAAAATACTTTTAAGAAAATGTATTTTTGTGCTAGATAATTCCATGGAGTTTCTTCCTTATTAACTTGTGTTTGAAATTAGCAAAATACCAGAAACATAATACCACTTGCCATTTTTCCCTGGCATCAAGGCTACTCTTCTTTATCTTTAGCTGCAGTTCCTCATTTTCCTTCTCCACTTCATCGACTCGAGTTTTTAACGTTCTCATTTCCTCCTGAAATAAAATGTAGGTACATTTTAACACATATCCTCTCCTGTCTCTAGTGCTTAGCTGCAGGCCTGTTGCCTGGCTAATGTCAAATGTCAAGATTCGGCCGGGCGTGGTGGCGCACGCTCGTAATCCCGCGCTTGGGAGGCAGAGACAGGAGGATCGCGCAGGTTCGAAGCCAGCCACGTGCGCTGGCTTAGGAGACCCTGTTTCCAAATAAAAATGTAAAAATAGGTCTGGGCATGTAGTCCGGAGGTAGAAGGGCTTCCAGGAACCCCAGTAGCACCAAAAAAAAAAAAAAAAAAAATGTCAAGAGTCTCCCTGCAAAGTCTGAACCTAGCAACGGCCTTCACCTTGGGGTCCAGCACTACACGCCTCCCCTGAGAAAGCTGACAGTCTAGTGAGAAAACACAAGACAACACAAAGTCACCCAGCACAGGGACAAAGATCCCTGGGTTTAAAATATTCAATACTTAGCCAGGCATGGTGGCACACTTTTGTAATCCCAGTACTTGGGAGGCTTTGACAGGAGGACTGCAGGTCGCAGCCAGCCTCAGTGACTTAGTGAGGCCCTCTGCAACTTACTGAGACCTTGTTTCAAAATAAGAAGTAAAATAGGGCCGGAGGTGTAGCTCAGAGGTAGAATGCCCCTGGGTTCAACCTCTCAGCACCAATAAATAAATAAACGTACAAACAAACATCCAATTCCTAATTTGACACAATTTTCCTATAACTGCCAAATGCTTGAAAATTTTAAAAGGACAAGGGAGAAAAAGCACAGAGGCCCATAAGCACTGTAATCTTCCTTTGTTTATCGAGGCGAGACTGGAGAGCTGTTTATCCTTGGTGAGCAGCTGCTTGGGCAGGGAGCTGGGTGGGCTCTCCCTGCCTTGTCCAAGTGTGGCAGAGCCTCTCTACGTGGAGGCACCAGTCCCCACAGTCACACAGCATCCCCAGCCACTGGCCCAGCGCCAGGTCTGCAGCTCAGTCTCAGTGTCTGCTCCTGGCAATCTGTGCGTGGCCCTTTCTCTGGGCCCTCTCCATCGCAGCGTGGCTCCACCCTCACAAGGCTGGCTTCAGGGTCCTGTGCTGTCCCTCGGTGCCAACGTGTCCTGTGGGGTGCACTGAGGTGTCCCCAGCTGACAGCTATACATGCTTGTTCCTGTTTATCGTACAGTAGCACTGCCAATCACCTCCCTCTTCTCGCCCTCGCCCAGACACACATCCATGCCGGCAGTCCACTAGCATTTTTGAACTGGGTTCAGCAAACCAAAGCTGGCAAGCCCTGTTTATGTAAAGAATGTTTTACTGCGACACAGCCCCACCCATTGTTTACCTATTATAACCCAGAGTTGGATAGCTGCAAACAGAAACTGAATCTGCAGACTATAAAGACTGCAATGTTTAATTGGCCCTTTACAGCAAAAGTGGCCCAATTCTGATTTAGAAGGTATATCAAGAATATTATTGTTATTAGGATTGATTTTTGATTAAGTAGTCTAAGATTAATTCACGCTCTTCAACTGTCCAACAGTAAGTCTAGGCATTTGCTGTTGTTTTCTGTGTGTGTGTGTGTGTGTGTGTGTGTGTGTGTGTGTGTGTGTGTATGTCTGAGTGGTACTGCAGATTGACCCAGGAGCACTGTACCTCCAAGCTATGGTTTTTATTATGAAACAGGGTATCTAAGTTGCCAAGGTGGGCCTCAAACCTGTGATCTTCTTGTCTCAGTCTCCCAAATACTGTGACTATAGACATTCAACACCACGCCTGGCTAGAAGAAAAGGATTCAAATTGCATTACTTAGGACAACATGACTGAAGAAAGGCCAGGCTGGGTGACTCTTAAAGGACTCTTTCCACTCAGGATCCCATAAAAACCAATGCTTCTCTCCCTGGATCCTCCCACTTCCAGAGATCTATTTGGTCACTTAAATGAGGAAGCCAAAGAATGCCCCATAGAAAATCATGGCTGTACCTCGAATGCCCAAGCTTGGTCTCCTACACAACTCTAATGAGCTCTGTTGCCAGAAGCCATTCCCAGGAACAGAGGTGAACATGGCAGAGATAAATAGACCTCATTTCCTATCCACTTCCAACACCTCAGTTATTGGACTTCCCTGGAGTCAGACCTTCGTGGAATAAAGGATCGTTGAAGTTGGCCTAAAATGCTCCTGACATATTACTTTCCCCTGTTTGCCCAAATATCCTGTCTGTGGTGGTGTTGGCAGCTGAAAAATCCCAGAAAAGAAGAGCGTCCTACTGATGCTTTCTCTGGTTCCGCATGGCTGCCCGTCCAGGGGGCCACGGCTTTAAATGTGGCAGCACCCATCCCACCATACCTCTCCCCATCCTTACCCACCCCTCCAGCTCTGCCAATCACTCCCTTCTCTTCTTCCCCCCTCCCTCCTGCATGGTGTTCAACGTATTTCTTATATTTAAACACAATCAGCAAAACTTTTAAAGGCAAGAAAACGCAGTTATTTTGAAATGGTTCTTACTAACTATGCAAATACAGCCCAGAGAAAATGGAACTGAAATGAAAGAACTTTCACTTACCAACCAGGGTGGTATAGGGCCCTCTGACGGGAGGTCTTCAATATGGAAAGTCTAAGAATAAAACAAGACAAAATAAAGTATATATACTTCTTCTGAAATTACAACTCTTATATAGTCTTAATCTAGACCAGCCATTATCCATCTATACATATGTGTGTGTATATATTTATATATATATGAAAAATTATTTCTGAAATGTTTGAGAGTAATGCCCTTTTCCTTTAAATAGTTCAGTGTATATTTCCTAAAAGCAAAAAATCATTTAATGGACCTCAGCACCATCATAAAAATCAGGGAGTCAACTTAATATGTTAGTATATTCAAAAAGGACTTCAAATTTCATCATTTTCTCTTATTTTCCTTTTCTAATCAAGGACCCAATTCAGCGCCATGTATTATATTGAGTTGTCGATAGTTTTAGTCTTCTTTTGTTTCTGTGGTCCTGGGGATTGAACATGGGCATTCTACCTCTGAGCTACACGCCCAGCCCTATTTCTTATTCTTTATTTTGAAACAGGGTCTCACTAAGCTGTGGAGGGCCTCACTTAGTAGCTGAGGCTGGACATGAGCCTGTCATCCTCCCGTCTCTTCCTCCCAAGTACTGGGATTACAAGCGTGTACCACCACGCCTAGTTTAGTTTTAGTCCTTTTGGGGTTTTTTTCTTCTTTTATTTTGGGGGGAGGTGTCTGTGGATGGAACCAAGTGGCATTTGATTTCCGAGGTATATACCCCTGCTCTGTGTTTTATTTTTTATTTTGAAACTGGGCCTCACTCTGTTGCAAAGGGCCTCACTAAGTGATAAGTCGAGGTCCAGTGGCAAGGGCGGGGGCAGGGGCCGGAAGCCCAGAGGCAGGAAGAGCCTGCCTCCCAAGAAGTACCTCACAAGAAGCCTTTAAATAAGTTTTAATAAAAACTTTCTAATGCTTTCTAACTTAATCATTCTATCTCATCACTCATTTTTTCCACAAAATCATTATGGACATCACAACACATTATTTTCAAGGATTGTATAGTCTAATAACAGACCTAAGTGTTTTAATAAAAATGAATCCAAGATATAGATAATACACAGGGCAGAATGATATTCCTGCTTTCAGAGTGGTACAAACAAAGTCTACTATGATTTAAAAGAAATATCACTTCTGGCTTGAGTGATTAAGAAAGGCTGTTAACACAAAAATGTGGCATTGGCATAGAGTAGAAGAAAGGTGTATGGAAGGGTTATTAGAGGACGGGTGGGGCTGCAGGAAGGTTGTCACTGGGCCAGGGTGCTCCGTCCCACCCATAGCCCATACAAGAACCTGACCAGGGAATACATTTTTTATCATGTGACCCCCAAAATGTTTTCTTGTCAAAAGGTAATACTGGCTGGGCGTGCTGGCGCATGCCTGTAATCCCAATATTTGGGAGGCTGAGACGGGAGTATTGTGGTTTGTGGACAGCCTCAGCTTCTTAGTGAGGCCTTCTACAACTTCGTGAGACCTTATTCAAATAAAGAATAAAAAATAGTGCTGGGCTATAGCTCAGAGGTAGAATACCCACTGAGTTCCATTCCTAGTGCTACAAAAACAAAAAACAAAGCTAAGAATGCAGATGGAGGTGTAGCTCAGAGCTAGAGTGCTTGTCTAGCATGCATGAGGCTCTGCGTTCAGAATTGAGCATCAAAAAATAAAAGTTAATATTAAGCCAGGGATGGTAGAATACACTAATGATCCCAGAATTTAGGAAGCTGAGACAGGAGACCAGCCTCAGCAACACAGACTCTCGGCAATCTAGCAAGACCCTATTTCAAATCAAAAAATAAAAAAGGTCAGTGGGCATGGTGGCACACCCATGTAATCCCTGCGCTTGAGAGGTGGAGACAGCATGTTCACGCAGTTTCGAAGCCAGCCTCGCTTGCTTAAGAGACCCTGTTTCCAACTTAAAAAAATAAAAAATTTGTCTGGGAGTGTAGGTCAGAGGTAGAAGGGTTTCCAGGAACCCTAGTCGAAATAATAATAATAATAATAATAATAATAGTAATAATAATAATAATAATAAGAAGAAGAAGAAGAAGAAGAAGAAGAAGAAGAAGAAGAAGAAGAAGAAGAAGAAGAAGAAGAAGTCTGGGAATGTAGCTCAGAAGTAGAATGCCCCTGGGCTCTATCCCCAGTAACACGCATGTGTGTGCGCGCGCACACACACACACACACACACACACACACACACACACACAATTACTATTATGCTAAGTGGAGTTAAAAAAAATTCTGAGAGCCAGGCGTGGTGGCACATGCTTCTAATCCCTGAGCTTGGGAGGCGGAGACAGCAAATTCGCGCAGGTTCAAAGCCAACCTCACCTGCTTATGAGACCCTGTTTCCAAATGTTAAAAATATAAAAATAGGTCTTGGAGTGTAGCCCGGAGGTAGAAGGGTTTCCAGGAACCCGAGTAACACACACACACACAAGAAAAATATTCTGAGAATGGGCAAATCCACAGACACAGAAAGTAGTGGATGCCTATATGGTTGAAGTGGAGGGAACAGATGCTAAGGAAAATGAATAGTGACTGCTGCTGGGTATTAAATTCCTTGATGTGAGGAGAGTGCTCTCAAATTGACTGCAGTGGTGGATGCGCGAGGCTCAGCAAGGGCCAGGCACATGTCATCCTCCTGTGTCCACATGTGTCCTCACACCCTGAGTTCTCCAAGACCAGGGGCCTGACCTATTTACCTTGCATTCCTCACAGCATCTGACATAGTAGCTTGCTCAGTAGGAGTCTGTAAAACTGAATTCAACAATCACTTTACTAAAGTAAAAATCCACCAACTGTGGTGGTGCACAATGGTAAATCCCAGTACTTGGGAGGCTGAGACAAGAGGATCGCAGGTTTGAATCCAGCCTCAGCACCTTAGTGAGGCGTCGGCAATTCAGTGAGACCTTGTTTTCAAATAAGAAATAAAATGGGGCCGGCAGTGTGAGTTGGAGGTAGAATGCCCCTGGGATCAATCCCCATGCCCCCCCACACACACACACACAAAAGTAAAAATATATGTTCATCTCCTTTCTTTTCAAAGTTTGTGTATTGATAAGTAAGAGCTATAACTCTTAGGAACAGGATAGAAAATGAAGCAGATGAGATAGACTTCCAATAATTGACCTCTATATGACTCCAGTGTTTTACACAGGGTCTTACTTTTCTTTATTATGGGGAAGGAAGGAAGGAAATGAAATGATCTTTAGAAAGACTGTGCTTTGGATGCATCTTTTTAGCTAAATTATAATAAATAAGAACCCCTGAGAATTATAAATTGACTCAACAGTAAAAGGATAAAAAAGGTCTGATTTTCCATAATTGAAAACATTACCTCTTCTTTGGATGAACACCCAAATTCTGCCTGATATTGACTCATTTGTAAGTTCAAATGATGGATGAGCATTTTCAAGTCATTATTTTCATTCACCAGTTCTTGATTTTTTTCCCTTAGATGAAATAATTCAGTTTCAGGGACTCCTGAAAAAAAAACAATTCAATGTCATGAATCATGTCAGATCTGTCATGATTTTATAAAAATTGCTGATCATTTGCCTTTGTTCCCTTTTAGGCTCACAGAAGTAGTGACTGTACATCTCCATATAAAATAATATTTAAGCCAGGCATGGTGGCACACACTTGTAATCCCAGCATTTGGGAGGCTGAGACAGGAGGATCATGGTTTGCAGCTAGCCTCAGCTACTTAGTGAGGCCCTTTGCCACTCAGTGAGACTGTTTCACAGTAAAGAAGAAAAACTAGGGCTAGGGGTGTAGCTTAGAGGTAGAATGGGTTCCATCCCCAGTTACCACAAAAATATATATATATATTATTATATATAATATATATATACATATATACATGGTATATATACATATATGTGTACACACACACACACACACACACACACACACACACACACACACGTAATGTATTTGGTACTGAAAATTGAATGAATAGGCATTTACCTCTGAGCTGCACCCTAGGCCTATTTTATTCCCTGGGTTCAGTCTCCAATAAAATAAATAAATAATAAGGCTGAGTGAAGATCATAGGTTGGGTGACCTATGGGAAAAGCGTGTAAGTCTGAGATTCCAAACACTGGGTCCCAAAGCCGAACCACATTAAGAGTTTATGAAGGGTACTTGGCATTACAGATGACTCAGACACTTCCAGTGCTGCCTTCTTTACACTGCCAGTTCTGACAAAACAGGTTCGTTTGTTTTTTATTTTATAACAACTTACGCCTAATTCTACAGGATTGCAAGTAACTTTTTAATGCGTTATGATTACTTATTGATAATAATAGGGCTGATGGTAGTTTACTAGATCACTGGTTACAATTTGGGACACAAACTGCTACCTTGACCTTCATCTCGCCCAGAACGCTCAAGGCTGGTATGATCAGTGGATCAGCAATGCAGTTGTCTCCATTGTGAATTCGTGCCCATAGCCTCCCATGGTGGGTGTGGAAATGACCGCCTGGGTTTTCCCGTCTCAGGAAGGGCTTTGGGATGTACCCATATTAGCTGATAATTGAGGATGTGAACATTCCATTCATTAGTCTGACCAAGCTATCGATTCATTTTTAGACTATAGATCAAAATGTGAAACATTTTCTGTTCAATCCATATTTGTCTTGCACATTATACATATATTTTTAGTTTTTTAGGAGAGGGGAGGGAGATAATAATGTCCTTGGCATAATTCACTAAAGCAGCTGTGATGACCTCCAATCAGTTTACTTCATTTCAAAACTATTTCCAATCACAAGGAAAGATTTCTTTAAATTACACTTGTACATTTCACCTGTGGATGTCCATAACTTCATCCTCAGTATGTTCCCAAATCTGTGCTGGCATTGAAGAACAAAACATTATACTGGTGGGTTTTTCTACTAATTTTTTTTGAAGCATTATTTTCCCAACACAAAAGAGCTTTTTCCCCCAGTATAATGAAAATTGAAATCCTATGTGTATTCAATAGTAAATAGACAAATTTTATTTTTTATTTCCACTTGAAGAGTTACATTTCGTATAAAAGTTGACAAATAACGGTTTTTATTTTGATTTTTCAGTATAAAAAAGTTGCCTTGATGGCATATTATGATGTAATGCTAATTGCTTGTAGAATAGTTAAATGTCAGTATTGAAACCTAATCTCTAGTTGCCATCTTGTAGATATGAACGAATGTTCACCAAGCACGTATTTTGTATTTTGTTGCATTGTACACTGCAACTAATAAGCCAAGGAATCAACATATATTAGGTGCGTGTACTGTTTCTAAAAACCACAAACTAAGAATGATAAATTATCAATATAGTTTAGTATTTGCTAATTTTACTACACTCTTTTGTTATGTATATGTAGGGAAGTCATAGGGATTATAAAATCAATTTGAGTAAAGTTTAAAACCATATAACTTATGAAAAAGGGCCTTTAACTTAAGATGGCCAAAGCACTGATATTATATATTTGCTGTCAAGAGAATTATACGAGTTTTATTTTTCTGATATTAAAAGTTACTTAATAAAGCCTTGTTTCCATTAACTTGAAAAAATAAATAAATAATAAGTAAGTCAATAAATACAATAGGGCTGAGGGTGCAGCTTGGAGGGAAAATGCTCCCTAGTACAAAAAAAAATGTTGGCAAATTTATGAAAGAAAGATATGAGAATATTCAAGCTCATCAATAATAAGAAAAGAAATACAAATTATAGCCGGGAATGAGGGCACACACTTGTAATTCCAGTACTTGGTAGTGTGAGATGGGAGATCTCAGGTTCCAGAACAGCCTCAGCAAGTAGTGAGCATTCTACCTGCAAGGTACACCCTCAGCCATATTTTTTATTCTGTATTTAGAAACAAGGTCTAACTAAGTTGTGGAGGGCCTCACTAAGTAGCTGAAGCTGGCCATGAACCTGTGATCCTCCTGTCTTAGCCTCCCAAGTCCTGGGATTACAAGCGCCACCACACTCGGTTTCCCCTGTTTTAACTATAACTTTTTCATATCTTCTTTGGCTAGACTTAGATAAGAGGTAAGCAGTCTGTTTGTTTAGATGCATATTTTCTGCGTTTAATTCCTCGAACTTTCTTTGTTGTTTTCTCTACAACTTTTTCATAATTTACTAGTTACATCTGCAAAGATGTAAGAGAAAAACCTTAAAATACTGATGTTTACTATTTTTCATCAAAAGCATATGTGAATTTATTCCCAATATAGGAAAGAACAATGATCTTTTTATCAAAGTTACAAGGTCATTTAAAAACTGACTGGTATTCATTTTGTAACATTAGGAATCCATTTTGTAACCCTCTGGTACACGTGTCTATATGCCCCCCCACCATCCCATCACTACCAGAGGTATTGGTTTCCTATTATTCCTTAGTTCTATAAAAAAAATTTTCCTAGGGGGAAAATAGCCAATCAGATTAGATTATGAGGCCTCATCTCAGCCAATGAGGGATGACACAGTGGGCTATATGTCAGGAGGATAAAAAGGAGCCAGTCCTGCCAGCCCAGCATGCTGGTTCTTATTTATGGTGTGTGCACAACCCATCTGTACAGAAGCAAAGGAACTTACTGAGTTACTTTTGAGTTAATGAGTATTTATTTCAATATTCCCCTAAAATCTGTTTCTAACATGCCAACCATCTTAGGCCTGGTGCTGTGGCCTTGGGCCCTGGAAAGGGAATGACATGTTCAGGAAAGAGTGGGTGGTCAGTCGGGCAGCGTGGTGGCCACTCGGAAGGCTAAGACAGGAGGACCAGCAACTTAGTGAGGTCCTCTACAGCCCAGAGAGACCCTGTTTCAAAATAAAAAATAATAATAAAATCAGGCTGGGTGTAGCTTAGCAGTGGAATGGGCCAATTCCCAATACTAAAAATAAATAAATAAAATTTTTAAAAAGTGAGTGCATGGTCTGGTGAGGCTTCAGTGATTGGCAAGGAGAGGTAACAAAGGAAAGGTGAGATTTTTATGCAGAGTGGAAGTTTTGAGGCAGGGCAGAGGATCTGGGAACAGGAAGAATTAAAGCAGCCATCTGAACAGGAAGAATTAAAGCATCCCCTTTCTGTGAGGTTGGGGAAGTGAGCAGGAAAGGGAGAGACTGAGGGGCCCCAGGGAATCAGGGCCTGTGCCAGCCCAGAGATAATCATTCAAATTAAGGATCAAAATTGTGCAAAAGTCCTTGGTCCTCCCCCCAACTCAATTCTGAACATCATAAAAGAACAGATAGAAAACCTCAGGAAGGTTTTAAAACCCATTCCTCAAGGGCTTCAAGGTCACTGTCCTAGAGCACTCCCTTAGTGAGAGGGAGGGTTGGGAGTTGGAGCTACGGTGTCCATTCAGAGAATTGCAGAGAAAGCCCAATAAAGTCATTACACTCAGTCTGATGTCATTTTGTCCTGTGACAATTTCTGTGCTTGGGAGACTTTTATGGCCAGAGTCTAGAGGTACCTGAGGGAGGAAGCAAGAGATAGCAAAGGGTTTTAAGGACCAATCTGCGTATGGTGGTACATGCGTGTAATCCCAGTACTTGGGAGGCTGAAATAGGAGGATCTCATATTCAAGTCCAGCCTCAGCAAATTAGTGAGAACTTCGTTCAAAATAAAAAATAAAAAATGGCCAGGGGTAGTGTTTGGGGAAAGAATGTCCCGGGGTTCAACCTCAGTATCATAAAAAGAAAGAAAAACAATGAATAGCAGCCAGAGTGGTGGCACAAGCCTGTAATCCCACATAGTTGGGAGGCTGAGATGGAAAAATCGCAAGTTCAAGACCAGCCTCAGCAACTTACTGAGACTCTCAACAACAGAGAGATCTTGTGCCAAAACAAGTATAAAATCAAAAGGCTGGGGGTGTAGCTCTGAGGGAGAATGCCTCTGGGTTCAAACACTAGCAGCACACACACAAAATGAATAGCTATGCCATTGCTATTTTCCCAAAGGAATTAAATGTATAATTTTGGTTTCTTTCCCAAAGAATTAAAGTTAGAATACTCATATTGAAAACAGAAAAGTGTGCAAAAGGGAAATTATGGAACTAACATTCATCATCCGATGAGTGGGAAGGAAAATGTTGTCTATATAGACAATGGAGCTTGACTCAACACTAAAGACCCAAATCCCATCATGTGCAGGAAAATACATGGAATCAGAGAACATGGTGCTAAGTGAAATCAATCAGTCTCAGAAAGTCAGGGTCATATGATTGTTCTCATAGCTGAAGCTAGAGAGAAAATAAGAAAGAGAAACTTGGTGATAATACGGAGAGGGACCAGTAGAGTAGGAGAAGGGGGCTGGGGAGGTAGAAGGGGAGGGAGAGGAATCTTGGGGAAGGAAACAGCAGAAATATTATGTCCATAGATGAAGGTATCACCAACAACCTTACCAGTATGTACAGGGAGGGAGGAGCAGGAGCTGGAGGAGGTTAGGAGGGAGCCATCAAGAGAGGCTGTGCGTGTATTTGAATGTATCGCTTTTTGTAGCTGAGACTGGTCAGGAACCTCTGCTCCTCCTGTCTTAGCCTCCCAAGTACTGGGATTACAGGTGTGCACCACCTCGCCTGGCTAGCAGAGTATCATAGAGAATAAACTTGCGTGAAAGCCCCAGCACTTTCCCAAAATATAATATCAAAAACACCAAAATAAAAAGGATAAAAATATTGTCAATCAAGATATGCAGGATAGATAATAAGAGGATTTCCACATGAGTAATATATGATAGTCAAAAATTTCAATCCACTATGAAAGCTGCTACAGCTGACAAAATGCAATGAAGGCAAACTCCATAAAGATCAGCCCTTAAGTGGGCTGATTTACATATACCAACTCCCCAGGGCCTGAGACCACCCTAACCCTAATCCCCTCTTCTAAGACCCAAGCACATCCCACAGTCAGCCCCTAAGTGGGCTGATTTACATATACCACTCCCCAGGGCCTGAGACCACCCTAACCCTAATCCCCTCCATAGGACCCAAGCACATCCCACAGCCCCCCTGCCCCAGAACCCAAACACACCCCATAGCCCACCACCCCAGGACACACACACATCCCACAGCCCCCCACACTCAGAACCTGAGCACATCCCATGCGGACATCCATATCCACCACCCAGTGGCTGGGTCTTCTCTCTGGAGGCAAAGGTGTCAGCTTAACAACACCACTTCCCAATTTCTTTCTGGTTTTTTTTTTTTTCTTTTTGTATGGTACTGGGGGTGGAACCCAGGGGCTTTTCTACCTGCGGGCTATACTCTCAGACCTACTTTTTACTTTATTTGGAAACAGGGTCTCACTAAGTTGCTGAAGGCCTCACCAAGTAGCTGAGTCTGGCTTTGAACCTGTGTGATCCTCCTGTCTCAGCCTCCCAAGCGCTGGGATTACAAGCGTGTGACACCATGCCTGACTCACTTCTTTATTTTGAAACAGGTCTCACTAACTTGCGGAGAGCCTTCCTAAGTAGCTGAGGCTGTCCGCAAACCGTGATCCTCCTGTCTCAGCCTCCTGAATGCTGAGATCACAAGCATGCGCCACCAACCTGGCTTTACAACAAAAACTTTTCAATCATAATGAACCTCAAAAGCCAAATACCTGGGGACCAAGGAGGCTTTCCGAATACCGGTCTTTCTTCGCTCTGGGGAAGGAAAAGAGGAAAGTAAGTGTGTGTGTGGAGTCCAACACCTCCCAAAGTGACGCGGGACAGAGGACTCGGCGTCACCTGTGCAGGTCCTTCCTTTGCGCTCTGGGCTTCTTAGTGTGCTTTAGCTTTAGGAATTTATTGATTTATTTTGTGATACTGCAGAGTGAGCCCAGGGGCATTCTGCCTCCAAGCTACATCCCCAGCCCATTGTTTAGTTTTGAAGTAGGGTCTTATTAATTTCCTGAGGCTCTTGCTGAGTTTCTAAGCTTTAGGAATTTCATCTCCACTATTTCTTACAATTGAATCTTAAACCTTAGAGCCCTCCTGTCCTGGTGGATCTGAGCAGATCTGAGTCCTGTCTGAGCTCTCCTCTGTCTCTTGCCTAGGAGTTCAGGGCTCCATCTTTATATGCAGGACCATGAGTGACAGCTGTCAGGTCACTTTCTCCCCACCCTTTTTTTCCCCTGTGGTACTGGGGATTGAACCCAGGAGGCCATGACCCCTGAGCTACACTCCTAGTTATTTTTAGTTTTAAATAGGTCTCACTAAGCTGCAATCCTGCTGTCTCAGCCTCCCAGATACTGGGATTCCAGGCATGCCCTTCTGTGCCTGCAAGTTCACTTCCTAAAGCATGTGACTTGGCTGCAAATGCTGAGCAGAGGTGCACAAACAGGCTTTTTCTTACAGGAGATTTGAAAAAGAACCCCCTTAACTGCAACAAATGATGTTTTCAAAATGCTGAGAGAAGATATTATGTTTCTCAATCCAAACCTTATAAGGGAAGGCTTTGAACGTCTGCTAAATTTTCCATTATGTATAGGTATAATGTTAAGTTTCTAATTTCTGCTGAAAAAGTAGATAAGGATGTTAATTAACTCTACTAAGAAATGTTTAATTTTTTGTGTAGTACTGGGGTTCCCGGAAACCCTTCTACCTCCAAGCTACGCTCCCAGACCAATTATTTATATTTTTATTTTGAAACAGGGTCTCTTAAGCCAGCAAGGCTCCACGATCCTCCTGTCTCTGCCTCCCAAGTGCAGGGATTAGAAGTGTGCACCACCATGCCTGGCTTATATTTACTTTTATATATGTATGTATTGATTTATTAATCCCACTGCGTATTGAACCCAGTGACATTCTACCTCCAAACTCCACCCCTAGGTCTTTTCATTTTGAAATAGGGTCTTACTAAATTGCTGAGCCTGGCTTCAAACGCAATCCTCCTGTCTCAGCCTCCCAAGTACTGGATGACAGGCGTGTGCCACCATACTTAGCCTTATTTTTCTTTTGAAACAGGGTCTTACAAAGTTGCTGCTGAGAATCTCTCTAAGCCGCTGAGACTAGACTCTAACCTGCAATTCTCCTGTCTCAGCCTACTGAGGGTACTGTGATCACAGGTATGCATCAAGATGCATTTTTAAAGATATAGCACTTCACTATAATGATAATATAATGTTCAAATGAATAGGAAGATAGAAGTTTTGTGCTTGTGTGTAGTACTAAGGATCAGATGCAGAAACATTCTAGCCAGGAGCTACACCCTCAATTCTTTTTTTGTTTTGAAACTGGGTCCTACTAAGAGACTGCATGCTGGCTTTGAACCTGAAATCCTGCTGTCAGTCTACCAAGGCCTAGGATTATAGGCTTGCACCACTTTACCTGGCTCTGGAAGACATCATTTTATATTTCTACACATATAGAGCAATGTAATCATATGCAGAAATATGTGTTCCATAATTTCATGCACATAAAGTCCCCAAACCGAACAAAACTAATATGTAAAGTCAAAAGTCTTCTGTATTTGGAAATTAAAGCAAAGTATTAGAAACCCTAAGAAAATAGTAAGAAAGCTCACTGAGTGTGAATTTGAAGAAAGGCTATAATGTGTAGCCTGGTACTAAAGGAGTGACAGGAAAATTAGCTCAAGGTCAGAGGAAAGAGCTGCATTATTCATCTTTGATAGAAATCAACATTTAGCATGTGAAGCTGTTGTCTTTAAACGACTTGACTTTGAAAGACAGAGGAAAGAGGTTAAATGTTAGCTAACCAGATGAACACATTAAAATTATAAACCCCAAAGCAAAATCTATCAAATGCAGAAGAGAAAATACTTAGTCAGCAAGGTGCAGCAGTGCACACCTGTAATCCCAGTACTAGGGAGGTTGAGGCAGGAGGATTGCCAGTTCAAGACCAGTCTCGGCAACTTAGTGAGACCCTATCTCAAAATGAATTATAAAGCCGGGCTTGGTGGCACACGCATGTAATCTCAGCAATTGGGAGGCTGAGACAGGAGGATATTTTTCAAGGTCAGTCTCAGCTACTTAGTGAGGCCCTTTAGAACTCAGTGAAACCGTGTTTCAAAATAAAGAATAAAATAAATATAGGCCTGGGGTGTAGCTCAGAGGAGGTAGAATAATGTCCCTCGGTTCCATCCCCAGTACCCAAAAATAAAAAAATTATAAGGCTGGAACAATAGTGCAGAGGTAGATCGCCCCTGCATTCAATCTCCACTACCACATAAAAACCAAAATGCTTGCTCCTACACACTATACAGTTTGCCCTGTGTTAACTCTGAGGAAGAAACTCTAGAACATTGCAATCACCTGAGTCCTGGATGATACAGCATCCACAGTATCACTGAAATGTCCCTCACCTGTGATTCAACATCAGCTTCTTCCCCAGAGCTCAATGTTTCCAGAAACTGTAATGGTCTTCTCTTCTCACTCTGCCCACACGGTCTGTATTAAAACATTAAAGAGTAAAATAAACATGCAACAGAACACTTGGCATTGACATATACACATATTAATGGTGCTGCCTCCAGGCCCCCAACAGAAAAGTGTCATATCACATAATACATGTCAGCTAAAGATGAAATTGTGCACTAATCGATCCCTTGGTACACTCTTAGGATTTTTTAGTTTTCTTCCTATTTTTATAGTTTCCACTACACACATGTACAATCTGTCTTGTGTACAATAAGTTCTTATAGCCAATTTTTTTTTCCTTTTTGTGGTGCTGGTGATTGATCCCAGGAACATTCTACTTCCAAACTTCATGTTCATGTTCACAGCCAGTTTCAGCAAGTAGCAAATTTCTCATCAACCCAGTTAGACTCTGTTTCCAGACACATAATATAACAAGACTGGGATGTAGCCTGCAGGCAGACTGCCTCTGGGTTCTATCCCCAGTGCCACAAAACAAAAAATAAATCAAGCCAGGCGTGGTGGCGCACACTTGTAATCCCAGTACTTGGGAGGCTGAGACAGAAAGATCACAGGTTCACAGCTAGCCTCAGCTACTTAGTGAAGTCCTCTGCAACTTAGTGAGAACTTGTTTCAAATAAAGAAGACAAAATAGGACTAGGGGTGTGGCTCAGAGGTAGAATGCCCCTGGATTCAATCCACAGTACTACAAAAATTAAAATTACAATGAATAATAAACAAATCAAACAAAATATAAAATTAAATGTGAAGCCCAAGTCTAAACCTTGTAGAAGACAACATAGGAGAAAATATTTGTGACCTTGGATTAGGCAAAGATTTCTTTGGCATGATCCAGTAAAGAAACTTGATAAACTGAACTTCATAACTATTAGGGATTCTAGCCCAGCATGGTGGCCCATGCCTATAATCCTAGTACTTGGGAGGTTGACATAGGAAGATTGCAGGTTTGAAGACAGCCTCAGCATCCCTAGTACTGGGATTAAGGGCATGCACCGCCATCCCTGGCTCCAAGTCAGTGTATTTGGGAATAGTCCCAAAACAGTGTGCTGTCACTTACCTGTAATCTCAGTACTTGGGAAGCTAAGACACAAGAATCACAAGTTAAGGGCTAGCCTCAGCAACTTAGTGAGACCCTGTCTCAAATTAAAAAATAAAAAGGGCTGGTGGATTGTCCTTATGTTCAATCCTCATTTTAAAAAAGAAGAAAAGAACAAAAGAAGGAAAGAAAGAATGGAAAAAATATTCCAAGCCTAGTGTGGTGGTACACATTTGTAATCCCAGTACTTGGGAGGCTGAGACAGGAGAATCTCAAGTTCACAGAAAGTCTCACTTGGTGAGGCCCTCTGCAACTTAGTGAGACCTTGTTTCAAAATAAAGAATAAAAATATACCTCAGAGGTAGAATGACCATGGGTTCCATCCCCAGTATAGAAAAAAATGTTCCAAACTCTGTATCTAAAATCTTGGAGGACACAGAAAAAAGTCTCCGGAATAAAAGGGGTGGAGAGGGCGTAGCTAAGTGGTACAGCATGCTTAGCATGCAGAAGGTCCTGGGTTCCATCTCTAGCACAAATAAAATAAAATAAAATAAAATAAGTAGTATTAACCCAAGCATATGGACTTTAATGCTTATATTTCAAAATATACTAATTGCATCCTATCCTGAAATGTGAGAACATCGTGCACTTTACTTGACTAGATCCCCAAGTCCATGAGCCCTCAGAGAAGCCAGATTAGGTGCAGCACCACAGCACTGTGGTAAATTTTTCTAAAGATAAGTCTTGTGATTTTTCTGGCCACTTTGAACAGTTCCAGGATCCAGGACCTGGTGCTGAGCCAGGGAAAACCTCAGTGCCTGGCCATCTGAGACTCACCTTGGTCTCTCTGAAGACTGGCTAGGGCTGCAGGGAGCAGGTGTGCAGGGCACAGCTGGCTTGGGATCGATGTCAGCTGCCGGCCGGACACAAGGGAAGATGTTTTTCTGCACAAACAAAACACAGGTCACTGGCATGGGGGGTGGGAATCACCTGGTCCTGTCGCCATCACCATCACCACGTGGGAGGGAAACCTGTACTGACCACCAGGGATCCAGCCCACCAGGAGCCCCACTCTGCCTTCCCATTCCCAAGCCCCATATGCCAGACAGTGCATCCACCAGGGGGCGCCACTGCACCTGCCCACCATGGGGCCCTGTAGTCCTTCCCAGAGCAGCTGCCCTGGCCACGCCAGTCACCTGTCTAACTTCTAGACAGTGCCACCATAGGCTGTCAATCAGTTGTGTATATCTGCACACAGTGGAAACTGTTCTGAATGTTAATGCTTTGGATAAAAACTCAGTAACATGCTGATTTGAATTAGTAAAATTATCATTGCCGGATGGGGTGGCAGACGCTCGCAATCACCGCACTTGGGAGGCTGAGACAGGAGGATTGCACAAGTTCAAAGCCAGCCTCAACTACTTAGTGAGGCTCTCAGCAACTTAGTGAGAACCTGTTTCCAAATAAAATATAAAATAGGTCTGGGAGTATAGCCTGTAGGTAGAAAAGCCCCTGGGGTCCACCCCTGTACAAAACACACACAAAAAGAATAATACGCAAGTTTGATCATGCCAATGCCTTTAGAACCCAGTGCCCTCAACCGCCTGCCCCTGCCCACCAGCTCCACTCCGGCCTCCCCTTTTCTGTTCCTTCTGCCTGCCTTGCTTCCCTCCAAATCTTCCCATGCCCACTCTGTCGCTGTGTGCTCATACTCCCCGTCTCATCCTTTGAACACCCCTGCTGTCTTTCTCTCTTCCTCAAGGGTCCTGGTCCCTAATCCTCTGATACCTCCCTACTGCTCTCATACAACTTGGTTCTACCAACTTTTTCTGGGGTATAGTGCTGCGGATCCCACCCAGGGCATGACACATGTTAGGCATGACTGACGCCATGCAGAGAATGGACCTCAAGTGAGAGCAAGGCTGAAGGCAGAGAAGCTAGCGAGGAGCTGTTTAGGGAGCAGGACAGGCAGCCAGACGCTGGAGGTCGGTGGGCACCACTTACAGGTACATATGGTGGGTGGAATCGGTGGATATGCCAATGGGTAGATGGGGTGGGTGGAAAAGGGAAAAGTCAAGATGATTCCCTATGGGGGATCCAGCACTGGAGCTGGTCTGCGCCTGGCAGGAGCG
>NW_027664464.1:0-1000 GCF_963383645.1 Muscardinus avellanarius
GTCTCAGCCTCTGAGTACTGAGATTACAAGGGCACACCACCACACCCGGCTAAAGGCAGAGGTTATAATTCAAGTCAAGATATGTGTTCAGGGGAAGTGTGGGCCATCTCAAAGAGTATGAGAGCTGCTGTGGGGAGAGAGACCAAGAGCTGCAAAAGTTGCCTACAAGTTGCCCCCCAAATGGCCCAGAGCTCCTCAGATCTATACCTTTTTGTAGGACTTACTACAGAGGGGATGGCTAGGGGCACATGAGATGGCAAGCTTCTTCTTTGAAGCTTTTTGGTTCACAAAAGGTGGGAATTCCTTTTGGGACAGAATTCCTAGGGAGTGGAGACAGGGAGCAGGGGCTTCTTGGGTGCAAGGCTCTTTAACAAAAAATATGACTTTTCTGGGGATCTTCCTGGAGGCAAATGGAACTTTTTTTTTGTGTGTGTGTGTGGGTCTGGGGGATGGAACCCAGGGGCATTTGACCCTCAGGGCTACACCCCCTGCCCTGGTTCTTATTCTTTATTTTGAAACAGGGTCTCACTAAGTTGCAGAGGGCCTCACTAAGTAGCTGAGACTGTCCTCTGGTCTCAGCCTCCCAAATGCTGGGAGTACAAGCATGTGCCACCCGGCTCAAATGGAACTTTTGACAAAGGGGAAAGCTCACTCTGGTTTAATTACCTCAGGCATTTCCTAAGCCAGCCCATATGATTTAAAAGTATGGGCCTGGCTTTTTTCCTCTCTCTTTCTTGCTGAAGACTTAAAGACGTTTAATAAAAAGGTAGAAATACAGAAGATAGTTACAGCCCCATGCCAGAATGGAACGGGGGGTGGTGGTGGTGGTGGTGGTGGTGGTGGTGGTTCAAATGAATGCCCCACCAAAGATACAACACTGGACCAGACTTTTTATACCCATGACCTCCGTCTTGTTTACATAATTCTGATGTAGTAAATGTCCCTGTAAGGTTCCTCCCCCAGCAAGGTGTGGCATGGTGTCTCCTTTCACAAAGGTCGA
>NW_027664463.1:0-1000 GCF_963383645.1 Muscardinus avellanarius
GAACCTGAAGAGAGTGCTCATGAAGTTGCTTTGCATATGGCTAGAACATACTGATTGTGGCTAAGGGAAAACTCCAAATCTTAGGCAGGATCCATGAGAACAGATCCACATTCAGACGCATCCTGGTGAGAAGGGGGCCAGGCCCAGGGGAAGGGAATGGGGAGGGGAGCCCAATACTGGCTGAGGAGCCACAGCTAAGGAGCTGCTGCTGGCTTCTCACACCAAGAGCCAGCAGAATATTGTTGTCGTTGTTTTTAAATGCCCTGTCAACCCAGAATTCCACAGTGGCTAAAATGTCATTCAAAGTGAGGGTGAATTCAAAGTATTCAAACAAGCAAGGCAGGGCTAATTAACCACTCGCGGGCCTTGTTGAAAGAACTACTAAAGGATATACTTGAAAGACAAAATAATTGAACCAAGATACAACATCTGGATGATGAGGAAAAAATACTGAGCAAATTGATAAACATCATGAGAAACGTAAACAAGCACTCTTGGTAAATTTTTTTATTCTCTTTTATTTTGAAACAGGGTCTCACTAAGTTGCAGAGAGGCTAACTAAGTAGCCGAGGCTGATTGCGAACCCAGATCTTCCTGTCTCAGCCTCCCAAGTACTGGGGTCACCACCATGCCCAGCTAGTTGAAACTTTTTGATAAGTTTTGTTAAAAAATATATAGCATAAAAATTAACTGCTATAATAGCATGGGGTGAGGGGGAAATGGAAGCAAAATCTTCCACAATATTTGTATTATTTTAGGGAAGAATTAGAGATAATGATTTTCAGATTTTGTTTGATATACAAATTTAGAGACAGTCACAGAAATAGAATGGTGAATTTCTAACCCAGTAGAGGGACATAAAAGTTTGGTACAGGCAGGAAAGAAAAACAATACCAAAACCAAGTGCTGCATAGAAAACAGCAATAATAAAAAAAGACAATCGGCATAAGCCCAAACGTGTGTGCATGTATGTATATATTCCCACAAGAAAGATAAATGA